>NC_056740.1:393967545-394242545 GCF_019279795.1 Protopterus annectens | reverse complement strand
AGCTAGGATACAATACAGCAATTATGAATTACATATGTTCACAGGCTGTGCAAATGGGGGTGAGGGGTCCAATCAACAAATGTGTAACACGTAGCATCAACCTCCCCTACCTAGACAGGTGAAACATAGAAACACATGATACAAGTAAACACACCACTGCTTCCCAGACCACAGGCAGGATACTACCAGTGAGAGAGACCTGCTCGGTCTAATCTTGAAACAAAGACATCAATGGCCCTTGTGGGACACCCCAAAAATTAATGATCATCGGAGTCAGTCCCTGTAATAATTCATCTAACCAGGCTGTATACGTACACGAACCAGTAGGTAGTGCAAGCCTGATGACCCATGGGTCGACACAATGTACGACATGGGTCCTGACATGTGGAGAGTGGGCAGTGTGTAGTGGTGTGGTTAGACCCCACCTGCACCCACAGTAAGGATGAGTGCTGTAGAGAAGGGGCAGGTGGGTGAACTATGGGTATGCAATTATGGGCCTAGGCATGCCGGTGTTGGCTGGTGCAGTTGTATTAGGACCTCCCCGGGGATGGAAGTAATATTCCGAAATGGGCAGAGCTTGCACCCATACCTCTCAACCCCTAAAAGCAAAACCACTGGACAGAACATAAACTGTTGGGGGAACAAATAGGGGCAGAAAGCACATATTCCACTTACAACCTTAGAAAGCTGATAGAATAATAGGTTATGCATTAGCATGACTCGGCTGAAAGATGTGGGGTCCTAAACCCAATTACTTGTCTGTATTTAATGGTGTCATTTCCCAGGTATTTGCCAGACAGGTGCAGATTGTAAGAGGAACACACCAATAGTATGAAGCAAACTCTGGACAGGCCGCAGATTCTGTACAGTCGACCGGCATGCTTACGCCTAATGGGCAGCGATCCCCGATATGGGTCCCACCGCAGGACAGTCCAGTTTATATGGCTAAGTATGGTATAACCATATCTGTCATTGCATAACCCACTACACAACACCTATGAACACATGGTTGCAACACCCCACTGTAGGCATGTAAGCCAATGTAATAGGCATCACAAGGTATTATTGTAGTCCTCACTCCCACCCAGGGGTGTGAGTGTCTGATGCAAACACCAAATGCAGTGTATTTGCAAGTGTGGGAGCAAGCGGGTGTAAGCCTGTTTGGCCATCGGTATGCGAGTACTACACTGGTGAAGCAATGTAGAGGCTAACTGAGTGTAAGAAACTGTAACCAGAGGTTAGCATTGCTTAGCTCTGTGCAAACCCACACACACCGGCTCACAACTGCTTTAAAGTGCCTTAATCACGCTGTACCCAACAGCTCGTGTTCTGGCCAGCAACAAAATAAACAGCCTCTGCAAGGCTAGAACTCAGGACCCTGTACATCACAGTTACAGTAGTTAACCACTACGCCATGATAGCAATATATATAAAGGAGGTATCAGCAAACTAATCCTCACCACAGGGAAATCAAATCAAACATGTGAAGTGAATCTATGTACAGTGTAATGTTCTATAACCCACCACAGACCATAAATATGTGAATTGGAGTACTGCAGTAAACACAGAGTTGAGGTGTCACTGTAATAAAGTTATGAAGTCCCCAGGATCCCATACAGTGTATGTACACATGAATCACGGATGCCAGAGACATATATAACCTATAATGAATAAGACATAGCTTAGCCTTTTCCAAACCAGCCAGTTACAGAAAAATGCGAGAATCCGGCCCTACTTAAACCGAAGAGGCAGGAATATGGCTCATAACTGGTTCTAGCATCCCCCTGCAGGCAGAATGGCTGGAGTGGGAGAAGGCACTCGCTTTAGAGCACAGTGCTGGGGCATCCAGGAGTCCAAATTCAGGGTATGGCTCCTGGTAAAGCACCATGACAGGAGACTACTGCAGGGCCACTACCAGGGCTCACAGTACAAAACAGTGGCCCGGGACAGTCTCACCCGTGACCTCACTAGTGCCACAGGTATCCCCTGGACTGGTGAGCAGGTCAGGCACCACCATGCAGACTTGAAACGGTGGAGGGGGGATGTCCTGGAACAGTGGATCCAGGAAGCAAGGCAGATGCAGAATGCCCCAGAACTGAGTAAGTACTCCTTCCACTACGTAGTTAATAATTGCCTAGCTTGTGTATACTATGGATAGGTATGGCTAAATATCACTGTACTTCTCTGACAGCTGCAGATGAGTGTGCTGCGAACCAGCAAGCCTGTGATGCTAGGCTGCAAAGGATGCATCGTGAGGCAGGTTAGTAAATAGCCTGCATGTACTGTCATAACAAATAAATGTAAGAGCCTCAGAAAGTGTTGTACCAGTATAGAGAATCGTGTAATATGCTGTGAATAAAGGTGTAACCCCTGCATTGCTTCTGTTTACTCTGCAGTCATATGTTGTTGTACCGTTGCAGTTATTAAATAGTACTGTTGTAGTAAGCAGTGTTACCCACACTGTGGTATGCAGATAAAATGTGTACAAAGGGCTGTATAACAATGTTGGAAGTGCAAACAGGTCAGTCATATTAGACTAAATACATTGCAAAGCCTCACAACAATTGCCCGATAGCATAGTGTATAGTGATCTTAACTGTAACGCTTTTGTCACACACAGCAGGGCTTTGGATACCAGGAGCAACAGTAAGTTGTGTGCATAATCATTCCACACAACTGCACACAATTTGTTAGAATGTTCAGAGAGAAAGCTGTATGCATATATACACTTAACAACAGTACAGAGTTTGCTAGAATGCCCAAATAGAAAGTGGTATGCATATTCATACCCCTCAACTGTTCCAATCTGCCCAGTATGTCCTGATAAATGGCCCACATCACCTGCCTTTTGCCCTGTTCCCCTGACAAATTAGTGTGATGATCCAAGAAATGTAGGCAGCTGTTAATGACACATAACTGATAGTTACATATGGTAGGGGCAAGTCCCATCCTCAGTGATGGTTCCACCAGAAGGTGGTGCAGAGCCAACAGAGGTGGAGGTCTAAGGCTGGGCCCCAGACGTGCTGGTGCCCGGTGCCATGGCCTGCAGAAGTGGGACAGGTAGTTCTGCTGGGACCTCCAATCCCATACAGCCTATGGTGTTGCAGTTTTAACACAGATAAGGCTTAGTAATAGTCAACAGAATTCAGGATTACTTATAACAGCATGCATAGATAGTACCATCAACCCAAGACAACAGATGTCATACATTTGCAGAGGGAGCACAACACATGCATATATACTGCATGACATCTGTCCAAAGCATAGATGACTTGTGACTGCAGCTATGAACAGTGGCCCATTATTGACATGTCACTGTGATAACCTCATACAGTGACTGTCATTCCACTGTTCCATGTGACGTATGTCCAATCAGGGATGCGATGGCAGTAACTCTCATCACTGTCACTGTGTACTGACTGCAATTCTCACACAATGCTTCTGCAGTTCACAGATGTGTGTACTGTGAGTAACACAAGAAACAAATGGTTCCACACACTGACCAGTCCACAGATGACCCTACAGATGGGGGTTTTCTTGTCAGTTATTAAAACATGCAGACTAGCCATTACCACACACAACCTGTTAAATTGGCAGCAGTCTGAATGAAGCATAGCTACACTTACATGCTGTAGTCATGTCTGGCACATCATCCTCTGTCTTTATGCTATTTTCCACTGTGTATGTTGTTTGAGGAATATCCAGATTTCATCTGTGATGCTGTTTACCAAACACCAGATCCAGGTTCCACTCACAGTGACTGTCATGGGCAAACACCAACATGATGTTCCTAGATATTGTACTGTGTTTCCATGAAATTGGCTATAGGAATGTCACCACAGCTGTTCCACATGCAATCAGCTAGAGGAGGACTGCAATAGGTGCAGAGGCCATCACCTGATCATGACCATCACTTTCAAAACACTAGCTGCTGCTGAGCAGGTGTACATCTCCACACCCACCAGAGAGTGTGTGGGAGGGACAGACAGAGGCAAAGTACATTAGAGAAGGGCTGGGAGACTAAAACCTAAGCATATTCTGTCATACACCTACCAGTACAGGGGTTCAAACCCCTGAGTGATTAGCCATTACTATTACAAATGCACACAGTTACTTCATGTGCCACATAGCTGACATGTTAGTGTGTTGTAAGAACATATATGTGTGCTGGTGAGCGACATTTGCAACATAGATATAGTAGGCATACATTAGGTGTAGCACACATGGCTGTCCACATGAAAAGTTGTCATTGTCAACACAACCACACTCTCTAAGGGACTCAGACACATTGCACACCTTGTCAGGCTCGCAAATACACTTCCTAACTACTTAGTTTGCCATACTACAGTAATGCACAGGTATTACATGCACCACAGGGGTTATCCTGAGGTTCTATGGGCTAGGGCATGTGAACGTGTCTGACATCAGTCAGTATGCCAATGGGAGTTATACTGGGTGTGACTGTGGTTGGGAACATCATACCCCACATGCAGACTCAAGGTGCCAGTACTGACTTGCATGTGTGCATTGATTCATGTGTGTGTAGTGGTTGGCTGTGCAAGATGGCTGTACAAGGCTGGTAGGGGGTAATCCTTGGCATCAGGCCACCTGATAATGGTCTGCAGTGTGGTTCAGGGGTGTAGTGTCTGCAATGTCCCACACAGATGGGTATTGTATTAACCGTCCTGTCATCCTGGTTACTATTGTGTGTGGCCATTGCTTTGCAATGCATGCTATGTCTGTGTTTGATAGTCCTTGACATGGACATTGCCTGGGATGTGCACATCCCACATTAATGTACAGTGACATGTTTAAGTGTACCTGGTTTGTCTGGCACATGTTATGTACACAGACTGTCATCATCAGATGTGCCAATCCTGACTTGGTGTGACAGGACCTGCTACTAGACAGCAGGTTGACCCTGCACCTGCATTGATTGCATGATACAGGTATTCCCTGGTGTCAGTGGCATCTGTCCATACAGGGCATGTGTGTAAGGCATTGTATGTCCTTTGTGGATCACATTTGATGGCACCACATATGTTGCAGGTGCCCATTGGGAAACATAGTGAAGGTGCATTGTCCACAATTATGTGCCTATTGTACTGGTGGACAGGGTGCCATGCCCACTGCAGCCCACTGCAATCACACCATGCCTACTATCTGTCAACAATGTGCAGGGTACTAGCAACATAGCAGGATTTTCTAGGCAAGTGTGCGTTTGTGTATGACACATGGGTTCAAACCGTATTCTGGGTAATAGTAGGGTTAGTTACTTTGTTCACCAGGCCTTTTGCCAGATGTAGGGGTATTGCGTGCCAACCCAGTCTCTTGGCTGATTGAAATCTGTAATCCTTGTGAGGTGGACATTGTGACATATAATATGGCCACCATATAGGAAAACTACAAAACCCAGTCCTCAACATGTGCAGTGGTTAGACACTCACAGCCACCTCCACACAGGCTCTGACTGACAGACACACACACACACACACACCTGCCATGTCTTGGAATAGAACTCCTATCTAACTAGTTTATCACACCATAGCATTACGCAATCATAGCACACACTCTGGAGATTACTGGGCTACCCCATCCCCAAAGGTTTATTTCACAAGGAATGATATTAGCAGGTTTACCAAAATAGGGCATTTCAAATCTCCTGCAAGTGAGTAGCCCAAAATGCATTGCTCACAAAACAGACAGTGAGATACACATAACACATCCACAACTGACATGTGTGAGTATAGAACCCATGACAAATATCTATATCACACTACTGCATGGAGATGTTATAAGATGCACCACAAGGATTACTAGGGAATTCATTCCCCAGAGGTGTATTTGACAAGGAATGACATCAGCAGGATTACCAAGGTAGGGCATTGTAAATGTCCTGCTAGTGAGTAGGCTGTAATGCATTGCTCCCTACACAGACATTGAAACACACACAAAACATACAATACTGCCATGGTTGTGGATGGAACCCTACCACAGTTCTAAATCACACTCCAGCAGTACACAGTTACCTGACGCACATTGCTCCCTTCTCAGGCAGATAGAGACCCACACACCCATACACACACACAGTTGGTAAGTCTGGGATTAGAACATCTACCAAAATAGCTTATCACACTACAGAATTACACAGTTACAGGATGTGCTACGGAGATGACTGGGTTACAGCAGTCCCAGAGGTGTATTTCTAGGTGGGTGACATCAGCATCCTTGCCGAAGTTGAGTATATGAATTGTAAGGAGTGTGCATACTCTAAAATGCATTTCTCCCTTCTCAGGTAGATAGACAGATACACACAGTTGGCAAGTCTGGGATTAAAACACCTACCAAACTAGTTTATCACACTACAGCATTACACAGTTACAGAATGTGCTACAGAGATTACTGGGCTACAGCATTACCAGAGATATATTTCTAGGTGGGTGACATCAGCATCCTTGCCAAAGTGGAGTATATGAATTGTCAGGAGTGTGCGTACTCTAAAAAGCATAATTCCCTTCTCAGGCAGACAGAGACACACACAGTTGGTAAGTCTGGGATTAGAACACCTACCAAACTAGCTTATTACACTACAGCATTACACAGTTATAGGACGTACTACAGCAAGTACTAGGGTACAGCACTCCCAGAGGTGTATTTCTAGGTGGGTGACATCAGCAGGATTGCCAAAGAAGGGCATTTTAAGTCTACTGTGAGTTGTACATGTCTTTTAACTCTATGTACCAGCTGCTTACTGTTGCAAAAACACATGTACACTTGCTTACAAGTGTCTTAATCAGTCCTAAATGACATTATCAAAAACCCTTGCAGGTCTTGAATCCCGGACCATGCACACCAAGGTCACTGGAAGTACCACTAAGCCATCTGGGTTGTATATGTATTTCATGGGTTTTGTAATACACATTTTACTATAGGTATTCCACAGTACTGAAAATAAATGAGACAGTCACTTTGTTTACATATGTACAGTACCCTTAAATGTACTGTACTCTGTGAAACAACTTAGACAAGTGTACATATCTACAACTGTTATAACTAAATACTAAATACATATATGCACTTATGGGATGTGCACACACACACACACACACACACACACACACACACACGTATATATATATATATATATATATATATATATATATATATATGGGTCTACTGTATAAGTTCGAAAATACACTTCGAACTCACACAGTAGACCCTGGGTTATGCAAAAGTGCACTTAATCAAAAGTGCACTTTTGCGAAAGCCGCTTCGGCGAACGGGCTACTACTGATGTTTAGTGCAGTAGTTACGGACCTTAGGGTTAGGGTGCGGTCATGGTAAGGGGATAGCTAGTAGGGCTATCCCCTTACCGTGACCTGTGCCCTAACCGTAAGGTCCATGACTACTGCATCACAGTGGAGGATAGCCTGTCTTCCACTGTGGTGCGGTAGTCACGGACCTTAGGGTTAGGGCACGGGTCAGGGTAAGGGGATAGCTAGTAGGGCTATCCCCTTACCATGACCCGTGCCCTAACCCTAAGGTCCACCACAGTGGAGGACATAGCACATTTTCCTGCTGTCCTCCACTGTGGTGCGATCCGTTCGTAGAAGCTGAGTTTGCAAAAGTGCACTTTCGCGTAACTGAGCGGTTTACTGCTCTTTTTTGAATACGTGGTATTCGATGAAAAGCAGTAGACCCATATATATATGCATATGCACAGACACAGCTATAGCCATATATATAAACATGTCTGAACACCCTTTGTTACACAGAAGGGCTCCAAAGGAATTGACGTGCACACAAAACAGAGACAACTCTTGTATTATAACATTTAAATCTTAATCAGTTCACCAGAGAAGGGATGGTTGTTGTGTATGTGGAGTTTGGGATGGGGAATGATGGCTAAGGAAATATACCCCGGGGGTTGTGGAGTTTGAGTGGGGGAATGATGGGTATGGAAATATACCCCAGGGACCACATCTGTGTCACTGCTCGACAGTGGCACAGGAAAATAACATACCCAACTGTAGTCATTCTTGACTGTCTATTCCTTTCTATTCGTAACTATGTAATAATTTGTAGACTCCACTCACCACAGATGACTACCATGGTGTGCAGCATGTTAAAAGACATAACACATATGTATGCCTGGCTACAGGGTAGTCACACACACACAAACACACACACACACTTGCCAGTATTGTGCTTACAGATCTTGCCTATGTAAAGGTAACTAGTAGAGTGGTATGCAGTTGGGGTATGTACCACAGAACCCAAACAATTGCACTTAATCGGATTCTGCTTCTGAACTGGGTGACATCACAGGACTGATTACTTGCAGAGGGGAGGGGTGAAAAGGGTGGTTTAGCGGATGACAAGGATAAAGAAAAGTGCAAAAGGTGGTTTGGAAAGCAGTAAAACCCGCTGTCATGACAGGATGCAGACACAAATACACACACACACACACACACACACACACACACACACACACACACACGCACACACACACACACACACACACACACACACACACACACACACACACACACACACACACACACACACACGCACACACGCACACACACACACACACACAGCTGACAGTGGTGGGATCAGAACTCCTGCCTATCTACCGATCACTATTACAGTACTACACAGTTACAAGACATGCCACAGAGATTACACTTTTCAAGGCAGTCAGAATGCCCTCCTAAGACTGAGGACATCAACAGGGATGCTGACAGTTAAGATGTACATAGCTGTAAACCTGTGTGCTTAAAGTAGGAGTCCATTACAACCTGTATGCACAAACAAGACACATCATCTGCAGGTAGTACATAGGTAGGCCTGAGAGGTATAGTTGTAGCACAACAAGCCCTGAACTGGAGTATGCCCATCTGTGGAATGGACACCTATTATCACTATATAGGGTTACAGTGGTCATGCTCATACACATAGAATCGCAGGACTTGTTTGGGTGCATTGACTCCAATTACACAATGTGACAGTGGGCATGCTCATACACTTAGTAGCACAGGGCCATTTGGGATGCACTCTGACTACAACTACACAAGGTTATACTGGGCATGCTCATACACTTAGAAACAAAGGGCTTGTTTGGATGCACTGACTCAAATAATACAAGGTGGCAGTGGGTATGCTCATGCACTTAGTAGCATAGGGCTGTTTGGGATGCACCCTGATTTTAAGCACAGAAGGCCACAGTGTGTGTGCCCATACACTTAGATGTACAGAGCACATTGTAATGGACTCCTATTGTAAACACACAGGTTTACAGCTATGTACATCTTAACTGTCAGTATATATGCACATCATACAGGTTTACTACCAAATACCTGTATGTGGCCCGTAAATGATATATCTGCATCTCTGCTGTGTGATACACATGCATACATGTACATGAAGTACTGCCATATATATGTGAAGTATACACAATCATGCATATGTGGAAGTGACAGATAATTGTTTAACTGGGACACACAGGTGGATGCAAAGTACAGCATGTGTCACACATATTGTTGCCCTGAAAGGCATACATTGATATCAGGTTGTGGACAGTGGCATTATACTTGGAACAGTGGCATGTGCAAGCATAATATGTGAGCCCCATTGTGTAATGATACTGAGGTGCAAGTGTCAAGATGACCTCTCCCGGTTGTGTTAGTAGTTATCATTATTAGCAAGACCCCTCCACTAAGTATATCTGACATTGCTCATCTACACAACGTCTGCTGCTGTCCATCACCTTAGATGTAGCATTTGATACCAAGCACAAAACTGCCACTTTCAGTGATGTCATGGTAGTACGAGTGGCAACCGCTTGACCAAAACAATGAGCCAATGTCCTGCTGTATTTATGAGGTTGTCCAGTGTCTGTCATTCTGGGATGACATGACTGAAAGAAGACAAGCCTTTGTCACAGATCACATGCATCCATGTTTCAAGGGAGTGTGGATAATACCTAGGTCGCATTTACCCATATAGTGCCATTCCAAGGCAAATGTCCTAAACACAGAAGTAACACCCTGACACCTACAAGACAAGTTCATTGGATGCTTATGCTAACCAGTGCTAGATGTGTGGCTGTCATAATCCATTTGCTCAATGTAGAACCTACAATGGGGAATACTGACATCTGTGCAGTGAAGAACACCTGCCTGAAGGCTCTGTAGTGCACAGTAGCACTACCACCATATAACTCAGATCCAGACATATGGGCCATAACCACTGGTACGGACCACTCCATGTGGTGGGGTCCACATATTCATAAAGGCTACTCACAAGTAAAGACCACTACTCCAACATAATGCATCACAGATGAGTCAGGTACAGGTGACAGTGGCAAAAGCTGCATTCTAGGTTGTATCCTCATATACATCCACCACCATGTCCTTGGACTACCAACACACATCCATAAATGTGGTATGAAATAGTATGGTACAACACCAAATAACCTGTGACTGGTGGACTGTACCTAGCCTGACATCAACTGTACAAAGTACCCATTTACTGACACAGTTGCATAATGTCTTATGCAATGCAATAATACCACTGTTTGTAACCAGGTTGGTTGTACACATACCAGGGTCCCTCAGATGTTGTCAGCATTAACACAGTTGACTGTTGCTGTACACCAGTAAACAACACCTTCATGGATGGATATGACCTAGATGTACCTGCCCTGGATATGTACATCCCACACTCATACAACATAGATGAACATACCATAGCTGTTGTTGTCCTTTGTACATACAGGTGGCTACACTCATTACACACATGCACATGGAAGATAGGTCCATGGCTGCTGAATGCTAACAGTACATAAGGTTTGATATCTATGTTGACAGAGGTAATATTCTCTCTCTACTGGTCACCCATAACACCTATCATATCATACAACAACCCATGTGGCATGTATGTCATTAGACATGTCCACCAAATGCAATGCCTACCAACATACCCAAATAACAGGATCATAGGACCTACACACATGGCCTGTATTGACAGACTCAGGGAAATACAGCTATGCTCTGTATGTTCCTGAGTAGTTACAGGTGACATGTCCATGACATGTACAGCTATGTGTGACCCACAGCTCCTACATATATCTCATATCAACAATTGCAAGCCATGCATGCTCGGTGAAATAGCCAGAACATGCTGGGGTGAGATGTTTACAAGCCACAGACCTCGGACATGCTTGAATAAGTGTAATGCCTAGCTCAAACAGAGCACATTGCTGGCACTCTTCCAGTAATTATGAGGTGTGTGTGGCAAATATGATGTGTGTTTGGCAAATATGATGTGCTCACTGTTGACCATTACAGTGCCCTGGCTTCACAGTGGAACTGTCAGCTAACAATTTGTGGGATCATGACATGGAATATTGATGTGTATGTGTCTTGCTGATATGTGCTGTTGGAATAAATGTACACTTAGCTACTCAGTGAAGGTGGTTGTGTGTCCTACCAGTACATGAATACAACATCCATTATGGTGTAATGCTCAGCTAGGTTTCACACATAGTGTGGGGAAGGTGTGGAATGTATCCTCATGACCTGTTAGTCCACTTACGGATGGAGACTGCATATGTGTACATGTATTAATGTGTGTTTAGATTCCATGCGTGTGCAGTGTCTGATGTTTGAGGGTGACTGTTGTCTTAGTACATCATGCAGTTGCAATGCAGCCTCAACATTGCCAACTGTATATGATGATATGCTCAAAGTACAGTAAGCTGTACTTTAGGTATGGACAGATGTTTGGAAATAACTACTAAGTGGTGGGGCTACATCGCAGATGAATGATTACTGAGGATAGCTCACAGGTGTGTTACAACCATATCTACAATAACCTGTGTAACTGCTAAGCTATGGTTTTGTTAATTGAAGGGGAAGGCACACAATGTAGAATGTAGTAAGGGTGACACTGAAGGCAAACCTGTTGACACCTGTAACAGTAACACCTCCCCTGTGTATATATTGTGCATATATCAGCACAGTTGGCAAAGAGCCAGTATTCTTTGTAGCGCATGCGATAGTGCTGCAACCCTGTAATACCTATCATGAGATAGGCAGGTGTTTGATTCACAGTACTGGCATGTGTAAGTGTGTGTGTGTGTGTGTGTGTGTGTGTGTGTGTGTGTGTGTGTGTGTGTGTGTGTGTGTGTGTCTATATATGTCACGTATGGTGGGGAATACGTCCCAAATGTTTTTCACTCTCCTGTACACTGTTGTAGACATCTGTACAGAGTGAAGTGTAGAAAGCAAGACATAGGCAGGGGTTTGAATCGCACACATGTCAACTGTCTGTATGTGTGTGACATAGGTGTATATCTTTGTGAATGCCATAGTGTGTGTGTGTATGTGTGTGTATGTATGGCTGTCTGGTCCCTGGAGAGAGGCTGTATTTTACCATAGTGAAATGATAAGACCCTCTCACCCCATCCACTCATTGCAATCTAGTATCCCTGTTGATGTCATCAATCTTAGAAGGGCATTCTAACTGCCTGTAAACATGTACACCTTGGGGTGAGGCTTGTTGTTACATAGCCTACTGATGACCCCCCCTCCCCATATACACTCACCGCATTCTAGTATCCCTCAATCTTAGGCCATTTTGATTACCTGTACATGTGTAATCTCTGTGGTGCGTCTTGTAATTGCATAGTACTATAATGACGATTTACACATAGGCAGGGGTTCTTATCCCAACACTGGCAAGTGCGTGTTACTGTGTTTGTGAATCCCTATGTGTGTTTGCATCCTGTCATGGGAGTGGGTATTACTGCTTCCCAATGAGAAACCACTTTTTCCACTGGCCTTTACCCTTGTCATCTGCTAAACCACTCTTTTACCTCCTTCTTGATCTAGGTAACTATACCTGTGATGTCACCCAGTATGGAAGTGATGGCTCTGGCTACAGTAGCTTACTACACAACTATCATGCTCTTGGATCATTAGATCAGTAAACATGTTTCAAACTTGGGAGATTATAACTGTGATGTGGAAGCTACAAAGTGCGTGCAGTAATGTCCTACAGACCTGTGCATAGTCTACATTTACATATGAGACACTAACCGCAAACACTGACATCCCCTGGCATATACAATTACACCTGAAAGAGGAAGGCAGAACATCAAGATCAATATGCAGTACTGTTATTACACATGATACATACAGTCAAAAGTATAAAATGCATTCTAAAACTGTTGTACATGGTATGTCTGCTGCCTGTCAACACTACTCAACAATGGTAATCTACAATTGTCTTCCTGGTATGTTCACCCTGTGCATTAGACGATATGAGCATGTCCCTGCACCGATGGTGTGGATGACAGGGATGCGACACAGGCATCATCATATGCACAGGGTGATAATGTTTACCAGAGGCCTAGGCTGCACCATTGGATGACATCATGTGTGTGGGATAGGGCCTTTTATCTCATCGGGCGTGTGTGGATGTTATGCATGTGTGTGTGTTGAGGTGCCCTACATTTGTTACTGGTGTGTGTGTGTGTGTGTGTGTGTGTGTGTGTATGCACACAGGTCTGGCATTTATCTGGCCTACACAGGGATATTATTGACAGCTGCAGACTGTACAGGGCAGGGTTTACAGTTCACAGAGCCCAGCCACGACCATGTGACCTGCGCCTGCCAGGGGTTGCATAGGCACTACCAGGCAAAGGTCCAGATTGGGTACTGTCTGATGACACAGAACTGTGTCCCATTTGGGACCGTCCAGAACAATGTGCACATGGCCTGCTGTGTCCTGGTGTGGACAGCATAGCACCAGCTGCACTGTTGCTGCTACCGCTACTATGGGAGTGGGCATGTGATGTAGCATGTTCACGTAGACCTTCAACAGATGATGTAGCTGGCCTACATCCACATGCCTGATGCCTCACTCCCACCAGATGTTCCAGCACAGACATTCCACATGTGAAGATTGATATGCCACGGTCAAGGACTCCCACCATGTCACCCAATCGTCTATCCAAAACATCTGCAAGATGATCTTGAGCATTTGCAATTGCCTGGATGTTGTCAGTTAAAGAATGGGCAGCAGCCCTCTGAAGCCTCAGGCCTTCTCTGTTGTGCCATTCAGCACATGCCTTTGCCTGCATTACAGCCTGAAACATGTGTCTGGTGACACCAGCTGATGTGCTATGTCTTGCAGGGGCATGATGGCCAGTAGTCCTCCTACGAGCAGCCCTGGGCACATGCCTGTGTGGGACATCACCAGTCAGTTGGCTGGGATCATGGTGTGCAGGCACACCTTCCATAGTCTCCACACATTCCTGTTCCATGCTACCACCTGCCAACTGTCCTTCCTTTATGGCCACTGGTGATGGGATATGTGTAGGCATGAGAACTGTGTGTGGGGATGAGGGGGATACAGGTGGAATGGCAACCAATGGCACAGATTCAGCCCCTGACAACCCTGCCTGTGCCTCAATCACACTTTCATCATCACTGCTAGAGTCTGTGGGGACACTAACATCAGGTGGAACGCAGGAGGGCAACGCACCTACAGCAACACCTGTGAGGGGCAGACAAGAACCGTACATTACAAGTTATACAGCACAGTACAGACACACAGACACACAGCCAGACATACAGACAGACAAACAGACATACAGGCACACAGAAAGACACAGACAGAGACACATGATATGGCACCCAACGGCATGCAACATGCATGTGATATGGCAAAAGACATTCAGCTTAGACAATTATAGTGGTAGTTATCATACATCCCTGTGTTGCACACAATAGCATGCATGTGTTATAGCAGAAGGCATGCACCTTACACAATTATAGTAGTAGTTAGCTTACATCCCTGTGTTGCACCATTTGTGTTAGTAGGTCATGGCCCAAACCTACAACATAATGCATGCACTATGCACCGTTGCACCACACTGCCATGTTTTGTGCAACATACCCCACATTTGAACAGACCATCGCTGACCTGTGTGCATCTGCCACTGATGCTTTGTGTTGCTACTGCCTCTATGTGTGATGAGGACATGAGCAGAAGAGTATGTTGAGTGAATACTATGTTTGCCTGAGCCCTAGCTTGCATATCTCCCCCCACAGCAGTGCATGTCTGTTCAACATTATTCTGCTTACCCCTGAGCTGAGTCTACAGACAATGTGCATGTGGCTGTACACACATGTTAGACATGGCTGTCCCTACTTTGCAATGGTGCCATCGACCAGCACAGTTTAACAGTACACTAGCCGATGTGTGGCATATGACCTTGCCAATCACATGTAGTATGACATGTCTTCTGCTGACATGTTGACTGACATGTATACATGTTTAACACAATGGTGTCCTTTCAAATATACAGTGAGATAATGGTGTCCCAATGCAGGGACGTGTTATATTAACATGGACCTTCAGCTGACACAATGTTGTCAGTCTGCCCTACAGATATACATGACATACTGCACATTGAGCTGATGAGCATAGCCATTGCAGGGCATCATGTGGCTTCACTATTGCTATACAGTGTGAGTTACAGACACAGTTCATAGCCATGACTGTGTTCAGATACAATACATATCTAATGTGGAATGTGACCCACATCACTGAGGTGTGTACACACTAAACCCTAATGTGGAATGTGTGACACAGGTCACTGAAGGGTATACAGATGACACCCCTGCACATCTGTAACCATATCGCTGATGCCTGGCAACTATGCCCAGACATGGCTGACCTAGCAGTACTCCATGTCCCACATGCCATCTGTGTACCTCACACACATGAGGAGCAAGCATGACAGTGATGTCTGACATCAGGAAGGTGAATGTACTGTATCTGTGGCCTGATGTGGTTGTATGTGTATGTTGTGCAACACATGTATGTATTTGGATACTGTATAGGTGAAAGCCTTCATGTTGTGACACATGCAAGATGTTCAAGACATGTTATGTGGTGGTTTGATGTCATGCCTACACAAGCTGTTCACAGGCCTGTATGATGCTTAGTGTGCCACATCTGCAATATCACCATTACACAAAGGCCATAGTTGTATTGTGTCGAGTCAATGTACAACAGGGTGTACACACATATACATCCCTTCTACTGTGTGTGTTGCTTCATGTCTCTGCCCATCCTCCATGGCCATGTGTAAACATGTTTTGTCCAATGGTTGTGATGGGCATCTATTCCACATGTCAGTGTTGTCCCATATGACATACACCTGTAGATGTCATATACTCCACTGAGGACAGGGTTATGCAGACAAAGGGTGGTATGTTTGGGATAAGAGATACCATGTTTTGCAGGATAGTTAACCAGTGTTGCAATCAGCCAATAAAATGTCATGGACATGTCAGATAGCACATGACATTGTGCGACAGTCATACCACCATACATTATGTGTACCTGTGTTAAATGGCCACATGGCAGATAGTATGCAATTAATATGATCTATGCATTATCAAGCCTGATAAATAATAACAATCTCACCTGCAACAGGCTGCTGTCACTGCAAAACACCAGAGGTACCTAAATAGGAGTGTCACAGCAGTAAGATCATTATTCACACCTGTGTGATAGCTACAGGGTGCAATGTGCATGTTAGCACATAAGCCAGTATAATAGACTATGCTATGGAGTATGCAAATCTGTGCATACATAGAGTAGCAAACTATAGTATGTGGCATGTGTGCATACATGCTTTGCATATGATGTTATGTTAAATATTGTACAGTAACACATGTAGCTATATGAATTATAGTTGTGTTCTATGTGCAGTAGTGACTTACCAGGCAACTCCCAGCTCAGTGGTTGTGAGACGCCCACCTCCACAATTCCAGCTAAAGCTTGTGGATGGGGTTCTGCAGGTGTCCAAAGGTTGGCCAGTAGCTGCTCGGTATGTGTGAGTGGGGGCTGGGTGAGTGGCCCCCCACCTGTTGCAGCTTGTTCCCTGGCGATTGCATTTGCACACTCTTTCACCCATCTAATGAGGTCAGTGAAGTGTTGGCGCACCTGCTGATAGGTGCAATTGTGGCCGCCAACATCATTTACCCTCCTGCAAAGTTCCTCCCACTGGGCATCCCGCTGCTGTGCATCCTGTGGCACATGGCTGAAGAGTGTTTCATGGTTGTTAAGGAGGTATGGAATGAGGACCTCATCCTCCAAGCGGGTGTATGGTGGGAGCCTGGCATGCGGCATGCCTGGAAGACATAATGATGGAGACAGGTCACAGTAACTCACAGAGAAGTACAGAAGTACAGCTGCATATACATGTGTATCACATTTATTATGATTACAAATATGTCTTTGCAAATCTGCATGGCACTAGCACCACTGACATGTTTAAATCACACACATTTGACACTAACTGGTGATTTGATGTTATCACCATATATGTGTGTGTCACGTGATGACATTGCTCATACTCCATGTGGATGATTTCTTGATGTGGGCATGTCTGTTTGCCTGTACTGGTGTCTTTACCTATCAGCACATGCCTGGATGTGTCACATTAATGCAAGAGACCTTAATGCTGTGTATATGTCACATATATAGTCATACACAGCCTTAAGGGACATGACCTGTGACCCTGCAGATGTGATCACGGAAAGTTTTATAATGGTTCAAGGCTCCCGAGAGCACCCCAGCACTACCAGGCTATACTTCATACCATGCTTTCTGGCCCCAAAATTTGGACTGAACTACAAAAGGAGGGGGAGAATCCATATTTATCAAAGATACCCACACCTCCAGGCTAGTAGCACTGCACAAAGCTTCGGAGACCATCCATGTGCAACTAACAGTGGGCAAAACTGCCTTTCAGTTTGTAGCCTGCTACAGACCACCCTCCCAAACACAGGAACCTCACTCAACTTTCCTGAGAACACTGGAGAATATGAAGGTCTCTCCAAACACTATAATATTGGGTGACTTAAACTACCCAAACATCGATTGGGAAAACTACTCAAGCCCAAACACCCTAGCCCAACTGTTCCTAGAATTTATAAACTGAAATGCTATGGAACAACTGGTCACCACTCCCACAAGAGGGGAAAACATACTGGATCTGGTCATCACCAACATGGGGTCTCTATGTTCCACACCAGAGGTATACCCCTCATTGGTAAGATCAGACCATAAACATATCTCACTGGGCATACATATTCCGTCCCCACCCCCAGCCAAGGAAATCACTGTGAATAACTTCTCAAAAGCAAACTTCACACTTCTCAAAACTGAGGTGGAATCCTTCAAAACCGCTGAGCCAGTGGACAATATGGCCCAAAATGCAGAATCCTTTACAAAAGCATTCTATAGACACCTACAGGAATGCATGGAGCATGCTATCCCAAATAAAACCAAGACTCACTCCTCCAAAGGCAGGAGACCTGTCTGGTGGACCCTGGCCATAAATAAGCTATACAACAGAAGGAGAAAGCTACTACATGACAGAGCAAAATCCCAAAAAGGGAAGGCGTCACTGATCAGGACTAGCAAGAAACTACGATCCCTCATAAAATCTTCTAAGGCCAGCTTTGAAAGAAAAATTGCACAAGACACTAAAGATAATCACAAGGCTTTCTTTAGTTATGTCAGAAACCTGGGGGGCAACTCCCAGATATGCTCTGAGTTAGTGCAAAATGACAAAAAATTCACTGAACCCACAGACATTGCCAACATCCTGGCAGAAAGGTTCAGTGCAAACTTCTCCCCCCCCCAAAAGAGCAAATGTCTATCCCAACAGAGTGTAGCCTTCCTGAGATCACAGATGCACAGGTGAGAGCTGCTCTCTCCAAAGCTAAAAATACAGCATCAATGGGACCAGATGGTGTCCCGGGCTGCATCTTACACGAGCTCCAAGAAGAACTAAACCCTTATATAAAGTCACTGTTCAATCTCAGCCTTACTACAGGATATGTTCCCAAGGAATGGCGTACAGCAACAGTGGTCCCACTCCACAAAGGTAGTGCCACAACAGACCCCAGAAACTATCACCCCATAAGCCTGACTAGCCTGGTCTGCAAAGCTATGGAACGTATCATCATGGAAATCATAAACAAAGACATTGGAAACCTCCAGACACTGGATCCTACCTAATTCGGCTTCGTTAAGGGCAGATCTTGCCTCTTGAACCTGGTCGACTTCTTTGAAACAGTTACCAAAGCCATAGATGAAGGGAAGGTAGTCCACACAGCCTACATGGACCTCACAAAGGCCTTTGACACAATACCCCACTCGGGCATCATAAATAAGCTCACCAGCTTAAATATCAACCCCTATGTCACAAGATGGGTTGCAAACTGGCTCAGGGATAGAACCCACATGGTCAGAATAGCAGGTGCCATGTCAGACTCTAAACCAGTTACAAGTGGTGTCCCACAAGGCTCACTCCTGGGACCTCTCTTGTTCGGTATATATTTCTCCGAGGTACAGACTAACACGGGTGGACTATGGTTGACCAAGTTCGCAGATGACTGCAAACTGGGTGCTATAATCGACTCTGACTGACACAAACATCCTCCAAAAGGGTTTCACAGAGATGGATAATTGATGCCAGAGCCATGGCCTAAAGCTAAATGCCAAAAGGTGCATAGTCATCCCCTTTGGAAAAAACAAAGTGCCCACAAATTACCACATAGGTGGTAATCCATTAAGTACGGAAGAAGTAATTAGGGACTTGGGGACTCAAGTAGATAGCAATCTCTCCTTTGACAATCATGTTGCCAAAGTGGTTAGAAAGACCTTCTATATAGCCCACCTTATCATGAAAGGGTTCACATCTCGATCAAGAGAGGTCATTGTGCCCCTCTACTCATCACTTATCAGGCCCATAATTGAGTACAATGCCCCATTTGGGATGTACCTTACCCGACACCTTCAGCAACTGGAAAGACCCCAAAAGTATCTCACCAAGAGGATCAAGGGGCTCAAACAGATGCCCTATGCAGTTCAGCTAAAGAAACTCCAGCTCAACTCAGTTGCATACCGCCTACTCAGAGGCGATCTGTGTCTGACGTATAAAGCCATGTCCAACCCAGAATTAATGGACATGCTTCACCTCAGGAAATCTAAATCCCTTAGAGCTACATGCTCCAGGGACCTGAACCTCAGCACAGAAATAAATAGGACATGCTGGAGGGACAGATTCATATCCCAGAGGCTCCCCTCACTCTGGAACAAAATCCCAATCCATGTCAGGCAGAGCCCCTCACTGACCCTCTTCAAGAGAAATCTTGACAAATGGATGGGAGATCGTAAGTTTATCCCTGGGATCTTTTCGGTGTCGCTGTTTGACAGAGGTACAGTAAACAAACCTTAAAAGGGCTACCTTCTGTGACCTACTATACAAAGGCACAGTCAACTAATCTAAAAGGGTGGCGAAAGCCAAACATACTCTGGCTAGGCTTATAAATGCCCTAGGGCAGATAGCCTAGTATCAACCTATGAACCTATGTGTTTTGCCATATACATCTACATGGCACTGTACAGCAATATAGCATCCTGCCATGTATTACCTCTGTTGCACATATGAAACACATGGGACAATGGCTAGCATGATGGTATTTGCAGGGTTGGATATCAGCTATAGCATGTATGGTCATAGGGAACTAGTAGGCTATATGCCCTGGGCCATTTATGAGCCTAGGCTGAAAGGTTACCTAGCTGTAGCCAACAGACAGGTAGCTTTCAGTGGCCAGTTCAAGCAGTGCCACAAAACTGATCCACAGGGTTACTGATATATTTGCCATGCAGTCATCACACCATGTCTCAAAGAGGGGCAATGTGCAGCTTTGCTGGACAGGGATGCATAGTATGACAGGCATATGTACAGTGTATGGGACAGGGATCTGTCAGGCATGTTATGATCCTTGTACTAGACAGGTGGATGTCCATGAAGTATGTGTTTATTTGAAATCAGGATGTGTGAGTGTAGCATGTCCAACATCTCTGGGTTGGACATGACTTTATTCAGGGTAGGCATCATGCTACATAGTGGAGCTAGGGTTTGGGAAGGCCAGTGTAGGCCATGTGAACATGGCCAATAGCCCTTAAAGGAAATATGTGATCTATTATGGGTCACTTGAGTATTGAGTATGGCTGAACAATGATCTTTATATTCATGGATGGCACCCTGTTATGATTAGGCATGCCACTTACGACTACCTGACTGGTGTGGTGAAGTGACTATCAAAGGTAAGACTACTGTCCAGCTGCATCCCATACACACACAGTTTCCATTATGTTGACCACTGCCTAGGTGGTAGTTCATGGGTACAGGGTTTTTAACACAGAAGATGTCAATGCAATACTTAGCTGTCAGATTGTGGCCATACGTCACACACCACACATCTGACCCACAAAGGCCCTTCTGTACGTTGCCCGCAGCACTCATTGAGTCAACTATTGCTCCTAGCTCATAGTCATTTGTAAACTTCAATAGGCAGATGCCTTCTGTGTTAGTCTGTGTGGTATAGATAACAAAGAGGGGGAGTACCAGGAATGAACCCTGTATTACTGTAGCTGACACTGGTTTGATGTGCGTGTAGTAGTCAGACACCTTCTGTAGTGTTGGATCTGCCAGCAGTTTAGTTGCCAATTAATCCTGTGACATAGGAATATACACCTAGTTTACTGAGTGTAGCTGGAACACAGTATGGGTGATGGTGTTCTAAGACCTGGCAAGGTCATGATATGCTGTGTGAATCAACCATACTGTCATCTACATCTGTACTGACTACATCAAATAAGTTGATCAAGGTTCATGGCCTTACAGACCAGACTCAGCAGGGTAATAGTGCACTATTCCCCATTATCAGTGGTGACTCCCCCTTTGTAGGGTGTGATAACTGTTGCTGTGCACCATTCGGTGTGTACACAGCCAGACATGAAGCTATGATTGACCATGATGTGTATGTGGAGAGCAAATTGTTCTGACATTTGTGTAAAATACACCTTGGGATATTGACAGGTCCCATGCAATCGTATGTATGGCTTTAGAGAGTGCAGTTTGTACCTGCATAGTTGTAATTACCGGGTCTCTGTAGTGTACATGGATATATAAATATGTGTACCTGTTGGGGGGGAGGTGAGAGTGGGTTTAGATTATCTAAGACCCTATCTGGATGAACAAGTGCTATTTCTGTAGGTGCAGTACTTCTCATGCCATAGTGCTGTGAAGCACGGCAGGTCTTGTTGTTGCCAGTATGATTCATGACACAGCTATAGAATGCTCTGTGGTTGGCCTCATAATATGTGGCTGATCAGTTTCACAGTAGCTTTGTGTGGTTTATATGGTGTATCTGCATCTTACTGATGCTGACCAGGGATCACCTCCACTCATGTGTGTTCACTCTTGCAACAGTTACTACCTTCTGTGGTACAGTTTAAGGCAAGGTACCACCTGTTTGCCTTCCTGTTTGTGTTTGGTTGAATCTTGGTTCTGTTTCAATGGCACAATCACTGCACCAATGTGGGTGCTTAAAGTGCATTTATGTAGGATTCAGCATTTGCACATGCATTGTCCATCCACATGGGTGCCACGACAGTCACCACATCGCTCTTAAGAAGCATAACATTGGCTTTGGAGACTGATTATGTGTAGCATACTGTTAGCCCTGTTTGTGTGACTATGGTGATCCAGGTCATTGGGGTCAATGAAATCCAACATGCATTGAGCGCAGGTGTTGGTACACGAGGAGTCTTCCCAGTTCATAATGGGATAGTTGAGAGTAGCCATTATTATGGTTTTCTGTCTCAAACATAATATTCCCCATTGCAGCATAATATGACAGTTGGGAATTCTGAGGCATGGTGGGTGATCTGTCACAAGGTGCAAATTGGATTCCACTTTGGCACAAAGGTAGTTGCTCAACATAATGCATCTGAAGTTATACAAGTGCAATTAGTGTGGGGGTGTACATATCCTTCAGGAATATGGACACACACCTGTGGCCTGTGTGTTCCAGTAAAGGATAATGGCCAAGAGGTGAGGTATGTGTTATAACATGGTCATGCAGGGGTGCTCTCCGGAGCATTGGACCATATCACAGTCACTGCACAGATATGTCCTTCATGTTAAGGATTTTCATAAGTGAGTCCATATTGAGTTTCTGAAATGTATAATTGAGTAGTGAGACCCGCAGTTTATTGCTTGGCTGTCCCTGTTACAGCAGTGGACTTTCACTTGCATAATGAAGGCACTAGCCAGTATCCAGATTCCCAAAGGTGACAGGTGCAGGCCCTGTCTGGCAAAGCATCATGGTCTGTCAACCATGTTATCCCAGGCAGAGAGATACTGGATACTCTTTGAATTACACCAGTACATTAGACAATTGTGGAATACAATCCTTTTGTCCCTGTACTGCAGTATCATTCTGGCCAACGCAGAATGCTACCCAGGCCTTGGGACATACCTATGGGTGGGAGGGTGGCATAATGGTTAAGGTGTTTGCCTTAGAAACCATAGGCGCAGGGTTTGGTTCTCACATGGGGTAATTGGCTAGGCTTAAAATGGCCCACAAAGGCAGTTAGCCTAGTACTAATCTATGAACCTATGAATCTATGAACCTATGAACCTGCATGGGCTACAAGACCTGACAGTTCCTACATGTGTGTTTCCATGCAGTCCAGGCTACTGCATCACAGGTCCTGCACAACAACATGGAATATGCCAGAGCCATGTGTATAGTTCAAAAGGTGGTCTGAGTGTATGGGTATGTGGCTAATCATGGCAGACAGGCAGCTGACAATATGTTTGCCCTTGTATAGCTTGGTGTGTAACATAGTGCTAGAGTTTGTATTCACAAATGAGTACTGTTGGGCATGTTTCTGGCCATGTGTTCTGAGGGGTGGCACAATTTGGCAAACTATGTCATGCAGTTTGTGTACTATGTTGTCTGCCTATTCCAGCTTGGGAGGTCTCTTGCTTCGCCAGAAACTTAGAAGCCTCTGTGAATGTATGTGATTTCTGGTGGTATGTGTGGGTGTCCTTACTGTGTTCTGGTAAGGGTATGTGTTGGTTGTGGTGATGAGATGCATGTGTTAACCTACACCTCATGACTGTCCAGTCCAGTCATGGCTGTAGACTGGACTGCCTTCTAGCTTACCCCTGTAGCTGCATCCTAGACAATGTGTGGGGTGTGGTGTTAGGTGGGTTTGGCAGTGTACATGGCATAGAGATTACATTCCCCCAGGATGGCCACATATACAAAGCTGACATTAGGAAACATCAGTAGCTGACTAGTGGACATGCCTGTATGAGCATTCAGTACTACAAGTACCAAGTACTGTATTTAGTTTACTTATTGCTTATGGAGATGTTTTAGACAGTGATGCTCACATGTAAATATTTGTGTTATGGACGTGACAACAATGGCTATTACGGAAACATTGTAGCTACCTTTAGCAGCAATCCTCCTCCGAGGAGCACATCACATCCTGATAGTTGATTACAGATGATGCAAGTGTCAACAGGTCTGTATCCTTTTCCGGCTATATACTCACATATCCACCAGAACCATGAGCTCTGTTGGGCACAGACACCCACGCCCCAAACAGAGTCAAGTATCAATAGACTCTGCTGCCACTATCAACATGCTTAGGATATAATCAGATAGTGTAAGCCATCACCTATGATGCAGCTATTACACATGGGCAGCTGTCTCCTACATCTTACACTCCTACTGCAGATGTTACACTGGAGCCAAAAATGATATGCAACCTGTTTCATTACCAGTACTGTGCATTACCTTACATACAGTATGTGCAAGTGGCTGTTAGGTTGGCAATGAGAGGTTAGGCTACACAAATCTGAATGTCCAACCAGTGTGTCTCTACTCTCAATATCCACTCTATGTAGGTGTGCACATAGCCATTTGGCCCAGCCCTGCAACAAGGATCACTACACATTTGCATAACATGTACACATGCATAGCTGTTACTGCTTGCAAACGATATTAGAGAGGTGGATATTACATGTCTTATGTGCATGGATAGTTACCTAGCTCTTCCAATTTTCTTTGCTATCATGCTGCTAAACTGTCAGATGAATACAATTCATATGTATCCTGTTACTGAGTATTGTACTTGCCAATAGACATAACTAATGTTTGCATAACATAACAGAAATGCTATGTAAAATGGAATACAGATCTGCCTAGACTACTGTACATTACACAGTTATTGGCACAATATCCCACAATACAAATCATATTAGCACAGTAAGCCCACCTTTGACATGTTCATCTCACTAATACACCCATACATATGTCTACTGTTACAATATATCAACATATACTATCTCCTGTTATAGCACATACTTGTTGGACCACCCCTGACACTGACAGTGGCTGGAAAAGAACTGGTGAATTCCAGGCCCATATATATCATCCCTTGTGGTGTATGAGGAGTTTGCCTTGTGACCTACAGCAGTACACACATAGAATTTTTATTTATTTATTTTTATTTAACATTTATTTTACCAGGATAAGTCCAACTGGACATCATGTGTCCTTTTTCAGTGGAGTCCTGGGGAGAAAACTCCAAAGAAATAACAGTGTACATACATGCTTTAGATAACAATAAAACTAGCATACAAGATAAGAGAAACAATGAAGTACAAAAACAATTATGAAGAACAATACGATACTCAGGAGTAACATAAGTTTATGGATTCTATACATTGTGTGTGTATTTATATCTGTTTTCAGCATTTCTGCACCTGTTAATGACATCCAAATGCTGGTTCCAAAGATGGTCCCCTCAAGAATGTTTTTATGACTACACCTCATGGATACCCATGAGTTCAGGGAGGTCCCCCCTAGTCAGTGTGATAGGACTGGTCCACCACTTAATTAATGCTGTTGCAGAATGTACTCAACAGTACCTCAGGGATACTCTCCCATCTGACGAAGTTGAGAAGGCTCTCGATGAAAGCACCCATCCATCTATTTTGGTCAAATAAAAAGTGTTTCTACCGCTCACAAAGTGCCCGGCGGTCACCCACCACAAGGATTCACTTGATTCAGATTGAATACTACAAGCATTACTACTGCTCAACAATACATCACTACAAGATAGCTATTTCCACTATATGCATTGATTACACTGTATTTATTGCAGAACAGGTACTACATACACAGACATACTAAATGTTATACATACCATCTTGGTAAATGGAGGTGTTATTGACTGGTATTTTAATCCTTTTTGATTTGTGTTTCAATCTTCTGTTGGGTATTTTGTACTGTTCTGCAGGTATATACAGATAGTTTGAATGTGTGACAAGGCATCCTTTTATAGTTAGAGATCAGTAACATGTGCTGTCCTGATCACCAATTGGTGTTCCAATGTAGTTAATTACATGCACATCGGCTGTGCAGCTACTCCATTAGCCAATACCATGGCAACAGTGGAGTATAATTGAGTACTCCACTTGGGCGTTGTCCCTTTGCCTTACTTGTGAGGAAGACAGCCTGGAAGTATTGTCTGCAATCTACTGCAACAGCTGTATGGCGACAAATGCGAATATATTGTGTGTAATGCCTAGAGGATTTGGTCTAAATGTGAGTACTGCTATTATATATCTGAACATTGCTACTTGTGCAGGGTTTGTCTGTACCTAATACATCTGCATATGTTTCAGTCTGGCCAGGATGTTTGACCAGCTCAAGGCTGTATGGCTATGCATATTATGTTAGGGGGTTATAGTGTGCTCACCAGACAGCTTTAGTTTGGTGTAAATGTGTACCATACTGTGATGATAATCAGTAATTGGTAACACTTACTGGTGTAATTACTTTTCAACCCTCTGAAACAGGATTAGTTCAAACAAACCCTGTAACATCAGCAGCTGTTCCATTGTATAACAGCAACTATTTCGCATAGGGCCGTGTTAGGGTGTCTCTCTCCAGGTATGCCAATGTTTCAGCAGATGTCGTACAGTGGATGAATAATTGGTTATGGTATGACAGTATGTATTGTTGTAATTAGTTTGGGTGTGGGGGAGATGTTGGTGGGTATACATAGTAGATGCAGGTGTGTAGGAACTGCTTTTATACATATTCTATATATGTGTGGGTGTTTTTTCTCTATGTGAACACCTATCCCTTAGTGGACTAACACTATGGTAATTGCAGGCTGATTCATTAAGGTACTGTTAAATGCTTCCTGTATAGCATGCAGGTAATGTTAGTCCTTGAATCCTTTTGGCAATACATCAGAATGTAATAAAGTTTTGCTAAATGAAAGTAGTCTGTGTATTTCTGTCATGGATATTTGCAGTCATTGTAGTTGTGTTGGTGACTAACCCTATTTGGCTCATGTCCATAGAACATATTTGTAATAGTGTATTGGCATATACTCTTCATATGTTATGTTCATATTGTATGGGGTGGCAGAATGTGTGATTGCTATGGTCCATGTTATACTCAGATGTGAGCACTTCAGATGCTGTATACACACATGTATGTATGTATATATGTATATATATATATATATATATATATATATATATATAATATATATTATTGCATACATTTATATGTACCTCCATAGATGTGTAGATGTTTTTAATCTGTCTATATATCTACATATATGTATATCTCTATATAGCGACATATATCTATGTATCTCTTTCTTTCTCTCTCTCTCTCTCTCTATATATATATATATATATATATATATATATATGTACATCTGTGTATATAATATATATATATGTACATCTGTGTATATAATATATATATATATATATATATATATATATATATATATATATATATATATATATATATATATATATATATATATATATATATATATATATATATTGTGTTTTAACCTGTCTGAATACACAACTGGCATTGGTATTGGTAGGTTATGGGAAAGTGTGATTAACGCACATTTAAGCAGTTGTAAGCAAGTTTGCCCGTGGTCTGCTTTTCGGTAAGCAAAGGTTACAACTGTGAAGCGCGTATTCGTTTAACCGTGTTTAAGCACCGCTTACCATCGTGCAAAACCGCTTACAACTGCTTAAAACCTTAATCAACATGCATCCAACAGCCCTTATTCTGGCCCTCAAAATAAACTAACAGCACTTGCAGGTCTTGAACCTAGGACCATGAACACCACAGTCATTGACTTTACCACTAAGGCATCTGAGATATGTACAAATGTTATGGTGTTTAGAATATACATTTTACTATGGGCATTCCTCACTACTGAAAACAAATGTGACAGTCAGTTGGTGTACATATTTATGGTACTTGTTAATGTTCATATGTTTGTGGAATTAAGTGTTGCAATGTGACCTGACAGGATGTATTATGGATGAGAATGGTTCTTGTTTTGTGTCCTTTTTTATTGTCCCCATACTCCATGTATACCCCTGCAGTTCACTTATTGAACATCCAACCCAGGCTCTCCTTGATGCATAATTTCATTACCCGTCATTCCTCCCCCACCCCAATCTCCACATACATAACAACCATCCCTTCGATGGTGAATTAAGTTAATATTCATAGGTTCATAGGTTCATACTAGGCTATCTGCCCTAGGGCATTTATAAGCCTAGCCAGAGTGTGTTTGGCTTTCGCCACCCATTTTAAATTAATTTTGCTATGCCTTTTTTTGAGGTTAGTATACTGTGCCTCTGTCTAACAGTGACACAGAAGTGATAGCTGAGGTAAACCTACGATCTTCCATCCACTCATCAAGATTCCTCTTGAAGAGAGTCAATGTGGGACTCTGCCTAACCTGGACTGGGATTTTATTCCAGAGTGAAGGGAGCCTCTGGGTTATGAATCTGTCCCTCCAGCATGTCCTATTTATTTCAGTGCTGAGGTTCAAGTCTCTCGAGCGCTTAGCTCGATGGGATTTGGATTTTCTGAGGTGCAGCATGTCCATTAATTCCGGGTTGGACATGGCTTTATCGTCAGGCACAGATCGCCTCTAAGCAGGCGGTATGCCACTGAGTAGAGCTGGAGTTTCTTTAACCGGGCAGCATATGGCATCTGTTTGAGCCCTTTGATCCTCTTGGTGAGGTACTTTTGGGGTCTTTCCAGTTGCTGCAGGTGTCTGGTAAGGTACATCCCAAAAGGGGCATTGTACTCAATTATGGGCCTGATGAGGGATGAGTAAAGAGGCACGATGACCTCCCTTGATCTAGATGTGAATCCCTTCATGATTAGGTGGGCTATATAAAATGTTTTTCTAACCACTTTGGCCACGTGGTTGTCAAATGAGAGATTGCTATCAACTTGGGTCCCCAGGTCCCTAATACTTAATGGATTACCACCTATGTGGTAATTTGTGGGCACTTTGTTTTTGCCAAAGGGGATGACTATACACTTTTTGGCATTTAGCTTGAGGCCATGGCTCTGGCACCAGTTGTCTGTTTCTATGAGGCCCTTTTGGAGGATGCTTGTGTCGGCTGGAGAGTTGATTATGGCGCCCAGTTTGCAGTCATCTGCGAACTTGGTCAGCCACAGTCCTTCCATGTTGGCCTGTACTGCCGAGAAATATATACCGAACAAGAGAGGTCCCAGGACTGAGTCTTGTGGGACGCCACTTGTAACTGGTTTGGAGTCTGACATGGCTCCAGCAATTCTAACCATGTGGGTACTGTCCTTGAGCCAGTTTGCAACCCATCTAGTGACATAAGGGTTTATATTTAAGCTGGTGAGCTTATCTATAATGCCCGAGTGGGGTATTGTATCGAAGGCTTTTGCGAGGTCCAGGTAGGGTGTGTGGACCACCTTCCCCTCGTCAATGGCCTTGGTGACTGTTTCAAAGAAATTGACCAGGTTTAAGAGGCAGGATCTGCCCTTAACAAAGCCAAACTGGGTAGGATCCAGTGTCTGTAGGTCCCCAATATCTTTATTTATGAGGTCCATGATGATCCTTTCCATAGCTTTGCAGACCAAGCTAGTCAGGCTTATGGGGCGATAGTTTCCAGGATCCGTTGAGGCACCACCTTTGTGGAGAGGGACCACTGTTGCTGTACGCCACTCTTTGGGTACATATCCTGTAGTAAGGCTAAGATTGAACAGTAGTTTTATGTTTGGGTTTAGCTCTTCTTGGAGTTGATGTAGGATGCAGCCCAGGACACCATCTGGTCCCATTGATGCTGTGTTTTTTGCTTTGGAGAGGGCGGCTCTTACCTGAGCATCTGAGATGACAGGGGGGGGGCAGCACTCTGTTGGGATAGATATTTGCCCTTTTGGTGGGGGGGGGGGGAGGTTTGCACTGAACCTGTCAGCTAGGATGTTGGCAATGTCTGTGGGCTTGGCGTATTTTTTGTCATTTTGGACTAATTCTGAGCATATCTGGGAATTCCCACCCAGGTTCCTAACATAACTAAAGAAAGCCTTGTGATTATCCTTAGTGTCCTGTGCAATTTTTCTCTCGAAGCTGGCCTTAGACGATTTTATGAGTGCCCGTAGTTTTTTGCTAATACTGATCAGAGATGCCTTCCCTTTTTGGGATTTTTCTCTATCATGTAGTAGCTTCCTCCTTCTATTGTATAGTTTGTTTATGGCTGGGGTCCACCAGACAGGATGTCTGCCTTTGGAGGATTGGGTCTTGGTTTTATTTGGGATTGCATGATCCATGCATTCCTGAAGGTGTTCATAGAATGCGTTTATAAAGGATTCTGTGGTCTGGGCCGTATTTTCCAAAGGCCCGGGGGCTTTGAAGAATTTCGCCTCGGTTTTGAGGCATGTGAAATTTGCTTTAGAGAAGTTTTTCACTGTGGTTTTCTGGGCAGGGGGTGGGGTCGGGATGTGAATATCCAGTGAGATTAGTTTATGGTCTGATCTTACCAGTGAGGGATAATACCAGAGCTGCATGTGTTTTGTGTACACTTCAATTCCATTGGCTTGCTTCTGTGTCACAAAGTGTGTTTGTAGATGTTTATATATATGGCTATAGATGTAACTGTGTGTGTGTGTGTGTGTGTGTGTGTATACATATATATATATATATATATATATATATATATATATATATATATATATATATATATATATATAGGTATGTGCAGACATCACTGACATGTGTATATATATATATATATATATATATATATATATTTAGTATTAATTTTTAACAGTTATACATATGTAGACTTGTATATGTTGATTCACAAACTACAATACATTACAATGTACTGTACATATGTACACAAAGTGACTGTCCCATTTGTGGTCAGTACTGTGGAATGCCTATAGTAAAAGGTGTAGTCTAAAGACTATAAAACATGCATACAGCTCAGATGGCTTAGTGGTAAGTCCCATGACTATGGTGTGCATGGTCCAGGGTTCAAGACCTGCGATGCTGTAAAAATATTTTTTACTCCAGAATAAGGCTAATTTAAGCAGTTGTAAGCATGTTTAAAAGTGTTTGTGTGTCATTAAAACAGCTGTTAAACACGGTTAAACAAAATTTAAAAACGTGTAACCTGTGCACGCAAACATGGCCACATCTGCCAACTACTCAGGATATATACATTTCAATGAAGTAACATCTCGCTATGTGCTTACATAACATTACAGTCTCTGTTTACTTTACTCTCTGGCACATATGGGTTTATATGGGTGTTTCAAATGTTTATTATACTGAAGAATACCGCCTAAATATGCAAGCTATGGTTAAGGTATACTTTTTATCATGAAAAACATCTCTGACTTTATTGGGATTTGAACCACAAATGCATAGATACTATGCGAATGTTGTAACCATTACACTGTTGACATTAACATTATTTCTGCCTATTTCCTATTTAGATAATTTCTATGTGTAAGCTAGGCTAAGCAAAGGGCGGAGGTGCCCAAACCCATTGAGCTTCACTTACTCTTGAAATCAAAACATAACAAATGAAATGAGAGACTATAAATTAAATTCCTAACTACATTAGGCATAGACCCTCATTGACACACTTCAAGGGGAACCTTGATGTGTGAATGGGTAATAGAATATACACCCCTGGGATCATATGTCCCAGAACCATACAGCCAGGGGGAGGGGGAGCCCCTCCAGTTTTATAGTTGCAAGACCTGTTGGGGAAATTGAATGGTGTTGATTTTTCATGTTAACATGCCCTTTTTAGATCACTAAGTGCCCCTATCACCCTCCGGCAACTCTGCCTGGAATCACTTCATTGGCTATGCTTGACAGAGGCTCAGTTACTTCATCAATCGTGCAGAGAAAGCCAACACACTGTAGCTATGCTTCTAAATGATAGCCTACTACCTATCTGTGAACCTCTAAAGTGCAGGCCATCACAGAAATAATATGTGAATAAACAGAGCTTTTAGATCACAAAATACAGTGAAAAATCACCATGTAGTCAGAAAACAGTTAAGTACAGCAAGAACATACAGAACACTGAAACATAATCACTCCAAACGCCTATCTTGGAAGCTAGAAGACTTATATCAGTTTAAGGCTTTCTATTGCTTACCAATTGGTTACCTACAGGAAAGATGAAACAAGCACAGATGGGAAACATGCCTGCAACAATACCATACTGGCTTGCGTGTGTCAGCCTTAGGCTTTCGAATACTGGCCAAGGTTATTGGCGCCCCCATGGTGCCTTTTTTAGTCAAGTCTCAAAGGTGAATCCCACCTCCGTAAATGGCACAATAGCAAAATCAATGAGGGTTATGCTACTCAATGCCAGGGGTTGTAATCACAACATGCACGCACTCACAGCACTCCTCAGTATGGACGTCAACATTTGTGCAGTAACTGAAACCTGTTTTAAGGCTCTTGAGAGCACACCAGCACTACCATCTACAACTCATACCACACATTTCAGCCACAGAACATGGACTGACACAGACATGGAGGGAGTCTATCCATAGTCATCAGGGATACCTACACCTCCAGGTTAGTGGGGCAGTATACCTCTGAGATCATCCATGTGCAGCTAACATCAGCCACAACTACAGTGCAAACTGTGGCCTGCTATAGATCACCCTCCATGACCCAGGACCACCACTCCACCTACCTGGAGACAGTGGAAAACATGACAGTCCTACCGAACACCCTGGTATTGGTCAATTTCAACTACCCTACCATTAACTGGGAAACCTACTCAAGTATCACTTCCAGGCCTAGTGCTTCCTGGAATTTATCACCTCAAATGCCGTGTATCAGATGGTAAACTCCCTAACCAGAGGTGGACACATACTAGAAGTGGCAATCACCAACATGGGTGACAGATACACCACAGCAGAGGTAAACTGGTCACTGGTTAGATCTGACCATGAACTATTCACTGATGATTTCCACACCCAACCATCTCCCCCACCCAAGGTAACCACAGTGGAAAACCTTTCCTACAGCTAACTTCACACTACTAAAGACAGAGGTGGGAGGTTTCACAGCCCCCATGGTAAGGGAAAACACTGCTCAAGATACAGAAAGATTTACAAATGCACTCTATAAGCACCTACAAGGATGTATGGATTGTGCCATCACTGGTAAACCAAGACTCGATCCTCTAAGACAAGGACACCAGTCTGGTGGACCCCTGCAATAAACAGGCTATACAACAGAAGTAGGACAGTAGTCCAGAAAAACAGCATATCCCAAGAAGGGTAGACATCTGTGACCAGTATTAGTAAGAAACTTAGGTCCCTCATGAAATCATCCAAGGCTAACTTCAGCTGGAAAATAGGCAAGGATTCAAAAGATAACCACAAAGCCTTCTTTGGCTATGTCAAGGATCTAAGTGGTAACGCACATATTTGCACTGTGCCATTGCAATATAGCACAAAGTATACTGAACCTACTAATATCGCCAACATCCTTGCAGATACATTCAGTGCAGACTTTACCCCCTAAAGAGCCCATAACAATACCCGTAAAGTACAGTATCCCAGACATCAGATACACACAGGTGGAAATAGCCCTCTCAAATGGCAAAACACAGCGTCATTGGAGGCAGATGGTGTCCCAGACTGCATCTTCCAAACACTACAAGACGAACTAACCCCCCACCTAATTCAGCTTTTCAACCTCAGCCTCTACACAGGCTACATGCCCATACAATGGCACATAGCAATGGTTAATCCACTCCACCAAGGTGGAAACACAACTGACCATGGTAACTATCACCCCATAAGCCTGCCTAGCCTGGTCTGCAAAGCTATGGAGTGCATCCTCATGGCACTCATTAACAAAGACATTAGTAACCTCCAAACACTTGACCCAACCCAGGTCAGATTGGTTGAGTGTAGATCATGCATACTGAACGTTTGACATCTTACAGACAGTCACCAAGGCGTTAGATGAGGAAAGAGGTGGTTCGCACATACTACCTGGACCTCGCCAAGGCTTTTGACATCATTCTCCACTCAGGTATTATTGATAAACTCACCAGCCTGTACATGAACCCATACATCACAGGATGGGTTGCCAACAGGCTTACACACAGAACCCGCATGGTAAGACTAGCAGCATCCAGGTCCAACTCTTAACCAGTCATAACTGGTGTCCTACAGGACTCAGTTCTGGGACCCCTACTGTTTGGCATATACTTCTCAGAGGTACAGGCAAACACAGGTGGACTACGACAGACCATGTTTGGCAATAACTGCAAACTGGGAGCCATAATTGACAGCCCAGCTGACACAGGCATCCTTCAAAGGGCCTCACAGAGACCGACACAAGTTGTCAAAGTCATGGCCTCAAGCTAATTGCTACAAACTGCATGGTCATTCCATTTGGGAAAAACTAAACATCCACATATTAACACATAAGTGGCAGCCACCTTAATACAGACGAGGTAATAGGGGATCTGGGGACTAAGGTAGATAGTGATCTCTCCTTTGACAATCATATCTCCAAAGTAGTTAGGACATCTTCTATGTAGGCCATCCGATTACTAAAGGGTTCGCATCTAGACATACTGAGGTTATAGTGCCCCTTTACTTGTCACTCATCAGTCCCATCATAGAGTATGATAACCCATTTGGGATGTACCTCAGAAGACACCGACAGCTGGAAGGTCCACGAACGTACCTCACCAAGAGTATTACTGGCCTCAAACATATGTCCTATGCAGCCAGACAGCATAAACTCCTGCTTTACTCAGTGGCATCTCGTGTCATGTCCAACTCAGGCTTAATGGATATGCTCCACCTATGGGAATCCATGTCACAGTGAGCCACATGCTGTTGTGAGCCAAACCCTGCCACAGCAATAACTAGAACATGCTGGAGGGACAGATTCCTGTCACAGACACTCCCCATGCTTTGGAATAATATCCCTAATTACATTATACAGAGCCCCTCACTAATACTCTTCAAGAGAAACCTTGAAGAGTGGATGGGGAACAGTAGATACACCCCAGGTATCCCGACATTGGCTCTGCTCCACAGAGGGATAGTTAATTAATCAATGGGGTGGCAAAAGCTGACACATTTTGGCTAGGCTTATGAATGCCCTTGGGCAGTTAGCCAAGTACCTACCTATGAACCTATGAACCTATACATACAGTATCAGCACATGCTGATAACTTAATTTACTGTTCAGGTGTTGACTTACCTTGTGCACACATGCCTGGAGAGTACTGCAAGGCTCCACCAGATATGTCCAAGCAACAGAACTGTGATTTCAGCATCCCAAACACACACTATATGATGATTCTGGTCTATGCGTGTGCCTCATTATGGCATTCTTGCAGGGGTGTGTGTGCATTTGTGATGGGAGTCATCATCCACGGTTCCAGTGCATAGCCAGCATCCCCTACCAGGTGGCCATTTGGGATGTCCCCCCTGGCAGCTATGAGGCATGCCAGATGTGGGAGTCGTGATAACTTCCAGGGCTGCCAGCACACACATCCATGATAATGCCCTGGGCATTACACATGACCTGGCAGTTGATGGAGGGGTATCCATTGTGGTTTATGTAGTGCCTACCCTGCTCACTGGGTGGTGACTTGATGTGTATGTGTGTGCAGTCTATTGCACCCAGTACCTCCGGGTATTCTGCCACATGGTGGAAGAAACACATATTGCTGGCCATCTCCTCCTGCATTCGGGGGAAATATATGTGCTCATTGGCATGTGGTAACATGGCATCCAGGAACTGGTGAAGTACCCTGGATGCTGATGCCTGTGAGATCCCCATGATATCCCCAGTTGGCCTTTGATAGGTACCTGTGGCTAGTATTCTCAGGCTTACACATACCTTTGTATCCACTGGGATGGGTTCCCCTCTGTTTGTTCTGGCTCTGAGGTGTGGCTGGCACAGCTCCACAAGTTGCTGTAGGGTGTCCCTGTCCACCCTGTAACGCTCTACTATCTCTAGATCATGTAGACCCTGGTATGTTACCCTGGGTCTGAACACTCTTCTCCTCCTCTGGTGCCTGAGGTGGTTATCAGCATCATCCTCTACCCCATCTTCAGTCTCCAACACATGCTGGTGGATCAAAGCTATGGCAGCCCCTAACATGTACATATTAAAAGTTCCCCGTATGTATACACCAATGGTGTAGAGTGTATGGGAATACACAAGTGTGTGTGAGGTGCTTTCACACTTTATACTATTGTGCTATGGATGCTGCTGCTGATGTCATTGGCTGTGTGTGAGCAATTCCAGCTGCAGGGTATCTTAATTGTGGGTTTTACAGTGAGTACTGCAAGTGTGGAGCCTGTAGTGTGGAGTTATGCTTTCCAGCCTTGATTAATCTGTTGCCCTTTAATTCACTTTTAAACCTGGATCCCCTCTCACTGTCAGGCATGCATCCACCTGCCAGCTTTCTTGTTTTGCACTTTCCCTACCCAGTCATGTGTTGCAAAATGTGTTTTGTAGCTGATATAATGCAATTCTGCTTTGTTCTGCTGTGACACTTTACTGTTTTCTTTGCAGTACAGCCCCTCCCCTTTTTTGTTCTGCAGGTAGCTGCTTGCAGCCTTGTTAGCTGTTGTCAATGGCCCACTGTAGGTTCCTAGGTGTTAATTAATCATTTGTACTCCAATTTTCCTGCTGCAGCATTTCCTTATTTTTTCCCTATATCCTTCCTGTTTCAGCTCTGGTGCGCCCCGCACAAACCCGTTTACCGAGTTTAAGCACGTTTTAATCTCCGTTCACATGCATACAAGATTACCTTGTGTGCTCTCAGCTAAGTAAAGCTATAGCCAGTACAAAACACCCCTTTCCTGCAGCTTTGCTTAGCTATGGGAAACCGGAGTAGCAATGCTCCAATCTGCTTACAGCAAAGGTGACACACCCCTCTCTTGATGTCATATTTATCTGAAGGGCACACCTCGGTGTTATAACGCTATGCTGTGAGGTGCATCCTTACACCAGCAGGGAATCTGTGATTCACTATTACTCCTTTCATTTGCACGGCATTGCCTACTAATTCCTAGCTACTGCTCAAAACACTGTCACTGCCCCTTAGCAACCCTTGCACCATGGTGTGGTGTAACATACCTGCCATTGACTATTATGGGGAAATCATGATATGTGTTGCATAGCAGTTTTATTCTATATTTTTCTATTTTCCTTGCGATCTGGTTTGCACGTTGCTGCCCGGCGCTTAAACTTCGCAATAGTGCGAAAAATAAAATTAAATGTTCTTTTTATATTTTGTCCATTTTTTTATGCCAATGGCTATACATTTAGTCATTGGCATATATTAACAATATAATACATGTGTTTGGTCGGCTGTCATGGCTCCGATTTTATGTTTGCAAAAATGTAAACCGTTTTTTTGCGGTTTACATTTCTGCATGCTTACACTATGCTTGCACCACTTCCTGGATCACTAAATACCTTCATTTGCATGCTACACTGCTGCAAATGAGGTAATTAGCATACAGGGGCCGACAGCTATGCGGGCGTAGCGTACGCAGGTAGTGCATGTGGAAACAGTTCATACCTGGATTGCTCGCCGGCCATATTTGGTGTTGGAACGCCAATGCTACACCTGCACCTGGCAAAAGCTTCATGAATCCTGGGGCAATCTTGTTGAGAACATTTGGTTACAGAAAGCCATTCGTCAGCAGTCAGTTGTTAAATAAGCTGATGCTCCCCTGCCCCTAAATAAGCTGATGTCCTCCGACCCCCAAATAAGCTGATGTCCCCACCCCTAAATAAGCTGATGTCCCCCTGCCTCTAAATAAGCTGCTGTCCTCCCGCCATTCTTCTTCTCAATGTGAGGAACAGAACTGGCTTTATGCAGCTCCAACCAAACAGTTTTGTAAAAACAGCAAGCTGCTTTCCTTAGTTTTATATAGAAACTGCATAAAGGAGATAATATGTGTTTATTTTATTTGCATTTGATTACCTGAAAGTCTGACTTAACATAAAACCCTTTTTCAGCAGAGGCCTGGAGAAAAAAGCTCCAGAAATTTACCATCATAAAAATATCAGGAAGACGATAGCGTTATGAAGAAGATAGGATCATGGCAACATTGGGAGGAAAGAGGCTGGTTAATACAGGCTTTTAAACAATAGCCACAGCACTTCTTTCTTGACTGGCAAATAAAATAAAATAATATACACATACACACACACACAGTGTGTGAAAAACACAGTCTTGCTTTGCCATCTTTCTCTATCAGTGTCTGGTTGGTCGAATCACTCCTCTGACTCCTGGTAACAGCCTATGAACAACCCTATATTATAGCATTTAAGATTTCAAGAAATGAGATTTGTAGGCTGAGGCAATATTCCCAGTTTTGATCTAGAAAGTACATGTTTTTCCTCTAAATTGTCTGCCTTCAAACAGATCAGCAGCTTACAGTCTTATCCCAAAATGACTTTAAACTTTCTGTCTCATTAATCCTGATTTTAAGCACTTACATGCCCTCTTTGCAGGTCAACTTAAAGGGGAGCTCACCTTCTATGTTCAGAGAGGACAACATTATTGATAAAATGTAGGGTGTATATATATATATATATATATATATATATATATATATATATATATATATGTTTTTTATTGCTGATACTGTGATCTTTTAGCTTGTTAAGCATGCACGTTCAGTTTTAACTTATACTACAATAGCATATAGCTGATGACAAAAGAATCTTGTGGCACACTCCACCTACCTGCTGAATAATAAATAAATAAATAAGTAAGCAAGTAAATAAATAAATATCAGCCAAAACTTCTCATTACCCAGAGATGTTTCCCTACAATGCTGTAGTTTTGGATTTCCTTTTTCTTCACCATTCTGTCACTACTAATGATTCAGGACTGCCACACACTGAATCCAGGCTCTGCTGAGTAATCTTTCATAGCACTGATTTCTTTTTTCATTATATCAGTTGTTGTCAGTTATGAGCTAGTAGATGTTACTTGATCCTTTTTCCTTGTTGTATGTAATAACAGAGATTAATTTTACAATCTTAGTACAAGACCTATCCATTTCTTTTCCACTGATGTGTATACTTACTTAAGTTGCTGTCTCTTTCCTTCTTCTCACTCACTCGCTCACTCACTCACTCACTCACTCACTCACTCACTCACTCACTCACTCACTCACTCACTCACTCACTCACTCACTCACCTTAATCAACTGTTAACTATAAGGGAAAAATATCCTTTCTACAAAGTGACAAAACCTCCTAGATGATGATGATAAGAAAGGCTACTCCTGCATTGAGGGGGGCTGTTGGGGCTCTGTTCCCCCATGAAATACTGTTTTATCACTGAGAGGCTTATTGATATTTAATAAATGAATGTTTGATTTGCCTCTATTTGACATTATTGATTTTCATTTTGTTTGTCTTGCGCATTACATTTTTGTTTGAGTTGCAGTTGTGTATATACGTTATAACTAGTTAGTCCGGGATATAAAGTGCTGGCACTACCTAATATGGTAGCATTAGGAGAAAGCTAGTAGCATGTAATGTCAGTAATACCTGGAGAAACATTAAGAGTGAGTTCAGATATGGGTCAGCTCATTAAAACAGACTGCATCAAATGGGTTTTTGATCACAAAACTACATTTGATACATCACTTAAACTAGAAAAAAATATTTTGTGGGGGGACCCCCCACACCGCTCATATACAGAGCTGCACTCTCCATTCCTTTTATAATCAACTATTTGGTTGCTGGAGTGGACACACTGCTCCCATAATTCTGCCTTCCATACCCATGATTCAGGATCAAACAAAAATTAAACAGTTTTGGTTAACTGACCTTTTCATGAAATTCAGGTCAAATGAACTACCAGAGCCAAGTGAGGGGATGTTATAGAGGCAAAACAGGACTTATTTTTTGTCTGCAGTACCAGACAACAGATTAACATCTAAAATGAGTAAGGGGATAGCAGAAAAGTAGCTACACAGCTACCCATTTCCCTTTGTCAGCAGATGTATGACATCAGGCTTATTGAAACTGTACATGTAAGAAATCAGAAAATAGAAAAAACATTTCTGTCAAAGATATTCAACGTTTTACTAGAGCATAAAAAGAGATGTGAAGGACCAGTAACAATAGTGGACGAAGGGAATGCAAGACAGGTTAATAGTTAAATGGAGAGTTCAGGTCAGTCTAAGATGCTTGAAGGTCTCCACAACCTCTTTTTAGAAAAAAAATCTAGATGGATGATACCAATAAGATATTTTAAAAAATTAGAAAAACTCTAAAAGGAACTGAGGAATGGAGAAAGTCAGGTGCTATTAGGGAGTGCAGATGTGAGGACATTGCCAACAAAAATGCTTATTTGCTGGGTACACCTAAGAAAAACTATTTATTGTTAGCTGTAACAAAGAAATGCAGAGAAAACACTTACAATTGTTAGCATTCATTATGCCGAAATAAGAGCTGGATCATGGTCAAATGGGTCCTTAGTCAGGGTAATGGATCTGACCTCCCCCTCACAGCAGACCCCCCGCTCCAGCCATTTCAGTGTACCATTACTTGGTTATTTCTCCCCAATTACTTTAAAATACTGTTCAGACCTGTCAGTGTGCAGACTGTTTTCTTCTTTACTTCTACAATGATTACAGATATTTGAATTTAATTTAAAACTTTTATTTCAAATTTTATAGTATAACACTAAGAGCCATTTGCTAAACAAACATACAGTATAGTCTCACATTGAAAACAGACTTAGCATGGACAGCAAACATATATGCCTTGAAGCTTTCATTGAAATGGCATTGAAACCCAAGAAAATGCATCTGGCCCGTGGCACATTAGGCTTACCTTTGGGCTATTTTCAAACTATAGGCTCATTGCCCACATTGTTAGGACCATGCATACATGAATGTGCTCTTTAATTCACCTTCCTGATTGCATTAAATTGTATTAAATTATATTCTTTGTGTAATACATCACTTGTTAGAATGTGTTTTAAATTGCTAGTTTTGAACATTTTCCAAGTAAGGAATGAAACAAATTGTATGAACCAATAATGACACAACTACCTATTTCAGAACATTTCAACCATAAAAGGCAACTCAAACTTCTGCCATTACAATCCACCAGTATCAGTCAATATGCAGAATCTCTGCAGAAGTAAGTCATCTGAATAATTCCACATTAAAGGGATCTCTTACTAATGAAAATATTGCTGCTGGTAAACAACTTTACATTTCAGTGTTTCATCTGCAAATTCAGTGCCTGCTGTCCTTGAAGAAATAATTGCCTATGTTACATTCAAAAAAATGTTGGCAAAGTTGCAATAGGGAATGGTTGGTAAACCAACAAGTTACTACTTATCTCATCCAAATGAGGACATGCTGAAGAATGCAGCACCTCATCTACCCCTTAAAGTGCTCTGTGGTATCAGCAATCCATTCACATGGTATAAGAGTAGAACCAACAGCTTTTTGCATCAAAGGCAAGTAAGCTACCTGTTGTGCTACTACAGAACAAACACTGGCTGCCATTACCTAAACAAAACAATTGCACATTGAAAACAGACTTAGCATGAGCAGCAGTAAACTTTTCTTCCCTTAATGTACTAAACATCACAATTCCTTAAAAACACACTGAAATTCTTAATTCCTTAAAAATGCATTGAAACTCACAATTAATTGAAAAATGCACTGCAACTCACAATTCCTTAGCAGTCTGGTAATTGGTGTAGAGAATTCAGGCTCTTGTCTCCACTGAAACTCATAAACCCTTGAGTAGTCTAGTAGTTGGTATGGAGGATTCAGGCTCTTGTCTCCTGTAACCAAGGTACAGGTTTTGAGCCTGAGTAAATTAATTGACTAACTTGCCATCCTTAATTAGGGCATTACACACACCTTAAGAATGGTTTTAAACTTAGAAGTGAAAGAGTGGCTGCAAGTTAAATTATGTGTATATGTCTCTTATGTGGAACATTTCCATTCCATCTGCATGGTGCGTGTGTTGTATTAAAGATGCGATGCACAGGCAGATGCAATGCTTATGTGTCTTCTTAAAGGAGATAACACTGAAGAAATGTGTTTTTATTAATTCAAAAATGTGAAATGTGGTGGCCCCCAGGCCAATGGGGCCCCAGCCATCAGGCCCTAGGGAACTGCCTAGGATGCTTAGTGCTGGATCTGGCTCTGACTGAAATCTCAGACTAGAATGTCTTATGCTATAACATTATTGGCTTGCAAGTAAAGAAAAAAGCTACGACTGAAAGAAGAAATTCAACTGAAGCAATGAAGCAATGGGAGAGAAATGGGCAGAGAAATGGGCAATGCGGATACACTAAGCATAATGATAGCCAAAATAAGTGGTTAATAAAAGGGGATGGAAAAGTGCCTAAATGGAAATGTTGCAAAGGGTCTCAGTGGAATGAACAACATTCTTTTGGACATCAAAGACTTGAGTATTAGGTGTTAAATTAAAGAGACCAAAAACCTTTGAATAAACAAGCATATTATGTATTAAAGATTTTAAAAGCTTAACAGCATGCAAAGACAGAAGAAAGTTGCAGCAAATGTGTGTGTGTGTGTGTGTGTGTGTGTGTGTGTGTGTGTGTGTGTGTGTATATATATATATATATATATAGTATATATATTTATATATGTCTATATATATATATATATATATATATATGTGTGTGTGTGTGTGTCTGTGCATGTGTGTGTCTGTGCATGTGTGCGTGTGCGTGTGTGCGTGTGTGCGTATGTGTGTGTGTGCGTTTGCGTGTGTGTGTGCATGTGTGCGTGTGTACGTGTGTGTGTGTGTGTGTGTGTGTGTGTGTGTGTGTGTGTGTGTGTGTGTGTGTGTATATCTGTATGTTTGAGCCTGTGTGATGGAACACACTAACTATAACATTGCAGGATCTGGAATTAAGGAGCAGTGAAGAATGACTCATGTCAAGTGACAGGGGAGTTTAACAAAAAGCAGTAAAGAATAAGTTGGGTTGGTGAAGGCCGAAGGGTTTATGGGAAATTTGAGTACAATAAAATGTGCAATAACACTGAAATTAAATGAATGAATAATACGTAAAGAAGATAATGAAATTACTGCCAAATGATACAGTGTTTTTGAACAGCGCTGTGAAATAAAAAAGTGTCGTTTAAAAGTGACTGCCACAGACACATAGTTTTATAACAATCATCTTCAGTGAATTTGAGGGTATCATATTCATTTCTCTGCTTCAGTGACCACCTTAGATATATACTTCATTGCTGCTACTTTTCAGCTCTATTGACTGCTGATGTTTTATCATTTTAAAATGTTCCACTTGCAGAAAATATGCCCGACTGTATCTATCTGTTTCCATCCCAGAGATATTTCACTCACTTTTATTTTACAATTTCATAACAGGGTGAATGATCTGCTCTACTGCCTTTTCAGTCATGATGCGGGTGTAAAGGTACAGTCATCATCATCATCGTCATCATCATCATCATCATCATCATCATCATCATCATCAACCATCATCATCATTGTCATCCTCCTCTTCCTCCTCATCATCGTCATCATTATCAATCATTATCATTGTCATCATCCTCCTCCTCATCATCATCGTCATCATCATCATGTCATCATCATCATCAATCATCATCCTCATTGTCATCCTCCTCCTCCTCCTCATCATCATCATCAATCATCATCATCGTCATCCTCCTCCTCCTCATCATCAACATCATCAATCATCATCATCATCAATCATCATCCTCATTGTCATCCTCCTCCTCCTCCTTCTCATAATCATCATCATCAATCATCATCCTCATTGTCATCCTCCTCCTCCTCATCATCATCATCAATCATCATCATCGTCGTCATCCTCTTCCTCCTCATCAACATCATCATCATCAATCATCATCATCGTCATCATCCTCCTCCTCATCAACATCATCAATCATCATCAGTATCATTAATCATCATCATCATCATCATCCTTCAACTCCTCCTCATCACCATCATCATCAACCCCCATTTTCTCATTTTCTATGTGGGGTCAATATGTTGTGACAACAGTTGCCATCTCTCTTGATTCAGTTCCAGTCTCCTACATTCTTCGGCACTCATGCCTGATTGTCACAGGTCTTTTGTTACACAATCCTGCTGGACACACTTGTTTCCTCTGCTTTCTTCCTGTCTTCTAAAATCTTCTTCACCAGATTATCTCCTGCTTTCTCTTTGACTTTGTCTATAATTATAGGTTCATAGGTTCATAGGTTCATACTAGGCTATCTGCCCGAGGGCATTTACAAGCCTAGCCCATAGTTTTGTGGCTTACACCACCCCTTAGGTTTGGGGAACTATGCCCATTATTTTGCTGTGCCTCTGTCGAGCAGTGACACTGAGGTAATCCCTGGGGTATACTTGCGATCTCCCATCCATTGGTCAAGATTTCTCTTAAACAAAGCCAGCGAGGTGCTTTGCCTCACATATACCGGGATTTTGTTCCACAGCATAGGAGAGTCTTTGGTAATGAATCTATCCCTCCAGCACGTTCTATTAATGGCCGTGTCAAGGTTTAGGTCTCAGCTCTTGTGGCTCTGATGGATCTAGATTTTTGAGGTGAAGCATGTACATCAAGTCAGGGTTTGATAATGCCTTGTATGTCAGGCACAGGTCACCCCTGAGCAAGCGGTTTACTGAATAGAGTTGGAGTTCTTTCAGTCTGGCAGCATAGGTCAGATTTTTGAGACCCATAATCCTCTTGTGAGGAACTGAGGAACTTTGTGGCCTCTCCAGCTGCTGCGTGTCGGGTCAGATACATTCCGAATGGGGCATTGTACTCAATCATTGGTCGGATGAGTGATGAATATAGGGAGACTATGACCTCTCTTGATCTAGATGTGAATCCCTTCATGATAAGGTGGGCAATGTAGAAGGTCTTCCTAACTATTTTTGCAACATGGGTGTCGAATGACAGACTGCTGTCAACCTGGGTCCCCAGGTCCCTAATAACCTCTTCTGTGCTCAGTGGATTTCCACCTATATGGTAGCTAGGGGTAACCTTGTTTTTCCCGAAGGGTATGACTATGCATTTTTTGGCATTTAACTTTAGGCAGTGGCTCTGGCACCAGTTATCCGTATCTGTGAGACCCTTCTGAAGGATATCTGTGTCAGATGTGTTTTCGACTACGGCACCCAGTTTGCAGTCATCTGCAAACTTTGTCAGCCATAACCCTCCCGTGTTTGCTTGTACTTGGAAAAGTAGATGCCAAACAAGAGTGGGCCCAGGACTGAGCCCTGTGGGACACCACTTGAGACAGGCTTAGAGTCAGACATGGCACCGCAACTCTGACCCTGTGGGTTCTGTCACCTCAGCCAGTTTGCAACCCATCTTGTGATGTATGGGTTAACATTTAGGCTGATGAGTTTTTCAATGATACCCGAGTGGGGTATTGTGTCGAAGGCCTTCGCCAGATCGAGGTAGGCTGTATGGACTGCCTTTCCCTCATCAATGGCCTTGGTGACTGTTTCAAAAAAGTCAACCAAGTTTAAAAGGCATGACCTGCCCTTGACAAAGCCAAACTGGGTTGGATCCAGAGTCTGCAAATTCCCTATGTCTTTATTTATGAGATCCATTATGATCCTCTCCATGGCTTTGCAGATAAGGCTTGTCAAGCTAATGGGTCGGTAATTTCCAGGGTCGGTGGAGGCACCGCCTTTGTGAAGTGGGACTACAGTCGCTGTCGCCACTCCTGGGCATATCCCCGAGGTGAGGCTACGATTAAACAGCTGTCCTAACTGAGGATTTAATTCCTCGTTGAGTGCATGTAGCACACAGCCGGGGACACCATCAGGTCCCATGGATGCTGTGTTTTTTGCCTTTGAGAGCGCCATTCTCACTTGGGCATTAGAGATGTTTGGGGGTCTGCAATCTGTTGGTATAGATATCTCTCCTTTTGGGGGGAGAAGTTTGCACTGAACCTGTCAGCCAGTATGTTGGCAATGTCTGTAGGATCAGTAATCTTCTCATCATTTTGAACTAATTCTGAGCATATCTGGGAGTTTCCTCCCAGGTTTCTAACATTGAAATAACTTAGGCTTTTGCTCTGATATCTTAATTTCGTCATCAGTCTTACAGTGTGCATCCTGCCATTTATCTCATGTGTAGCCTGAACCCTCCATTTAACTGATTCATCTCCATCACCTCTAGCTTCCTCATCTGCTCTGCCTTTACTGCCAAGGTTTTTGTACCATACAGTAGTACTGGTCATACCACTTACGTTTCAGCTTCTTTGGCATTCTTTTGTCATATACTATATCTGACACTCTGTGCCAGATAGCTGCAGCCCCTCTGATTCTAGTTTTGACCTCCTTATTCAGACTTCCCTTCTTCTTAACCACCCCTCCCAGGTATTTGACACTGTTAGCCTCTTCCTCTATTTTGCTTTCTATCTCAGTTTTCAGTTTCTTCTGAGTTTCCCCATTTGCTGACATTACAACTATCATATTTGTACTCACTTTCATCCCACGTGCCTTCAGTTTTCAGTACATTCTCCGATCATTATGCTCACGCTCTTCTTCAGTCTGCCTGCAGTGCCACATCACCTACATTTAACAGGTTTGTTGATCTGTCCCCTCCAACCTGTTTGCTAATGTAGTCCGTCACCAGTATGACCAGCAATGGGTTCAGTGATGAAACTTGATGCACACCCACTCCCACTGGAAACCCCTCTGTGATTCTGAACACTGTTTGTACTTGCGTCATTGGGTCCTTCCTGCACTAATTCTACCAATTATTCTGTGATATCAAACCATCAAAGGACTGCAAAATCAGCTTTTTTGACATGAAGTCATATGCTTTCTCCAAGTTTAGGAATGCGTAGTTGGACTCTTTTCTTATTTTTAGCTTCTTCTTAGCTATCTCTCTTACTGTAAACATTGAGATGATTGTGTTGCATATTGGCCTGAATTTGAACTGCTCATTTCACACCTTATCTTTTACTACCCTACACATTCATTTATCTGTCACCAGTCCAATGCTTTCATGCAGTGTGACAGGTGCGTGATGCCTTTATATTGGCTACAGTTGTGAATGTCCCCTTTGGTGTTGTACACTGGTACTACCCTACACATTCATTTATCAGTCACCCAGTCCAATGCTTTCATGCAGTGTGACAGGTGCGTGATGCCTTTATATTGGCTACAGTTGTGAATGTCCCATTTGGTGTTGTACACGGGTACTACCCTACACATTCATTTATCAGTCACCCAGTCCAATGCTTTCATGCAGTGTGACAGGTGCGTGATGCCTATATATTGGCTACAGTTGTGAATGTCCCCTTTGGTGTTGTACACTGGTACCACCCTACACATTCATTTATCAGTCGCCAGTCCAATGCTTTCATGCAGTGTGACAGGTGCGCGATGCCTTTATATTGCCTACAGTTGTGAATGTCCCCTTTGGTGTTGTACACTGGTACTACCCTACACATTCATTTATCAGTCACCCAGTCCAATGCTTTCATGCAGTGTGACAGGTGCGCGATGCCTTTATATTGGCTACAGTTGTGAATGCCCCCTTTGGTGTTGTACACTGGTACTACCCTACACATTCATTTATCAGTCACCCAGTCCAATGCTTTCATGCAGTGTGACAGGTGCGTGATGCCTTTATATTGGCTACAGTTGTGAATGTCCCCTTTGGTGTTGTACACGGGTACTACCCTACACATTCATTTATCAGTCACCCAGTCCAATGCTTTCATGCAGTGTGACAGGTGCGTGATGCCTATATATTGGCTACAGTTGTGAATGTCCCCTTTGGTGTTGTACACTGGTACCACCCTACACATTCATTTATCAGTCGCCAGTCCAATGCTTTCATGCAGTGTGACAGGTGCGCGATGCCTTTATATTGCCTACAGTTGTGAATGTCCCCTTTGGTGTTGTACACTGGTACCACCCTACACATTCATTTATCAGTCACCCAGTCCAATGCTTTCATGCAGTGTGACAGGTGCGCGATGCCTTTATATTGGCTACAGTTGTGAATGTCCCCTTTGGTGTTATACACTGGTACTACCCTACACATTCATTTATCAGTCACCCAGTCCAATGCTTTCATGCAGTGTGACAGGTGCGTGATGCCTTTATACTGCCTACAGTTGTGAATGTCCCCTTTGGTGTTATACACTGGTACTACCCTACACATTCATTTATCAGTCGCCAGTCCAATGCTTTCATGCAGTGTGACAGGTGCGTGATGCCTTTATATTGGCTACAGTTGTGAATGTCCCCTTTGGTGTTGTACACGGGTACTACCCTACACATTCATTTATCAGTCACCCAGTCCAATGCTTTCATGCAGTGTGACAGGTGCGCGATGCCTTTATATTGGCTACAGTTGTGAATGTCCCCTTTGGTGTTATACACTGGTACTACCCTATACATTCATTTATCAGTCACCCAGTCCAATGCTTTCATGCAGTGTGACAGGTGCGTGATGCCTTTATATTGCCTACAGTTGTGAATGTCCCCTTTGGTGTTGTACACTGGTACTACCCTACACATTCATTTATCAGTCACCAGTCCAATGCTTTCATACAGTGTGACAGGTGCATTTGATGCCTTTATATTGGCTACAGTTGTGAATGTCCCCTTTGGTGTTGTACACTGGTACCACCCTACACATTCATTTATCAGTCACCCAGTCCAATGCTTTCATGCAGTGTGACAGGTGCGTGATGCCTTTATATTGCCTACAGTTGTGAATGTCCCCTTTGGTGTTGTACACTGGTACTACCCTACACATTCATTTATCAGTCACCCAGTCCAATGCTTTCATGCAGTGTGACAGGTGCGCGATGCCTTTATATTGCCTACAGTTGTGAATGTCCCCTTTGGTGTTGTACACTGGTACTACCCTACACATTCATTTATCAGTCACCCAGTCCAATGCTTTCATGCAGTGTGACAGGTGCGTGATGCCTTTATATTGGCTACAGTTGTGAATGTCCCCTTTGGTGTTGTACACTGGTACTACCCTACACATTCATTTATCAGTCACCAGTCCAATGCTTTCATACAGTGTGACAGGTGCATTTGATGCCTTTATATTGGCTACAGTTGTGAATGTCCCCTTTGGTGTTATACACTGGTACTACCCTACACATTCATTTATCAGTCACCCAGTCCAATGCTTTCATGCAGTGTGACAGGTGCGCGATGCCTTTATATTGGCTACAGTTGTGAATGTCCCCTTTGGTGTTATACACTGGTACTACCCTACACATTCATTTATCAGTCACCCAGTCCAATGCTTTCATGCAGTGTGACAGGTGCGTGATGCCTTTATATTGCCTACAGTTGTGAATGTCCCCTTTGGTGTTGTACACTGGTACCACCCTACACATTCATTTATCAGTCACCCAGTCCAATGCTTTCATGCAGTGTGACAGGTGCGTGATGCCTTTATATTGCCTACAGTTGTGAATGTCCCCTTTGGTGTTGTACACTGGTACTACCCTACACATTCATTTATCAGTCGCCAGTCCAATGCTTTCATGCAGTGTGACAGGTGCGCGATGCCTTTATATTGCCTACAGTTGTGAATGTCCCCTTTGGTGTTGTACACTGGTACTACCCTACACATTCATTTATCAGTCACCCAGTCCAATGCTTTCATGCAGTGTGACAGGTGCGCGATGCCTTTATATTGGCTACAGTTGTGAATGTCCCCTTTGGTGTTATACACTGGTACTACCCTACACATTCATTTATCAGTCGCCAGTCCAATGCTTTCATGCAGTGTGACAGGTGCGCGATGCCTTTATATTGGCTACAGTTGTGAATGTCCCCTTTGGTGTTATACACTGGTACTACCCTACACATTCATTTATCAGTCACCCAGTCCAATGCTTTCATGCAGTGTGACAGGTGCGTGATGCCTTTATACTGCCTACAGTTGTGAATGTCCCCTTTGGTGTTGTACACGGGTACCACCCTACACATTCATTTATCAGTCACCAGTCCAATGCTTTCATGCAGTGTGACAGGTGCGTGATGCCTTTATATTGGCTACAGTTGTGAATGTCCCCTTTGGTGTTGTACACTGGTACCACCCTACACATTAATTTATCAGTCACCCAGTCCAATGCTTTCATGCAGTGTGACAGGTGCGTGATGCCTTTATATTGGCTACAGTTGTGAATGTCCCCTTTGGTGTTATACACTGGTACTACCCTACACATTCATTTATCAGTCACCAGTCCAATGCTTTCATACAGTGTGACAGGTGCATTTGATGCCTTTATATTGGCTACAGTTGTGAATGTCCCCTTTGGTGTTGTACACTGGTACTACCCTACACATTCATTTATCAGTCACCCAGTCCAATGCTTTCATGCAGTGTGACAGGTGCGTGAGGCCTTTATATTGCCTACAGTTGTGAATGTCCCCTTTGGTGTTGTACACTGGTACCACCCTACACATTCATTTATCAGTCACCCAGTCCAATGCTTTCATGCAGTGTGACAGGTGCGTGATGCCTTTATATTGGCTACAGTTGTGAATGTCCCCTTTGGTGTTGTACACTGGTACTACCCTACACATTCATTTATCAGTCACCCAGTCCAATGCTTTCATGCAGTGTGACAGGTGCGTGATGCCTTTATATTGCCTACAGTTGTGAATGTCCCCTTTGGTGTTGTACACTGGTACTACCCTACACATTCATTTATCAGTCGCCAGTCCAATGCTTTCATGCAGTGTGACAGGTGCATGATGCCTTTATATTGGCTACAGTTGTGAATGTCCCCTTTGGTGTTGTACACTGGTACTACCCTACACATTCATTTATCAGTCGCCAGTCCAATGCTTTCATGCAGTGTGACAGGTGCGTGATGCCTTTATATTGGCTACAGTTGTGAATGTCCCTTTGGTGTTGTACACTGGTACTACCCTACACATTCATTTATCAGTCGCCAGTCCAATGCTTTCATGCAGTGTGACAGGTGCGTGATGCCTTTATATTGGCTACAGTTGTGAATGTCCCCTTTGGTGTTGTACACTGGTACCACCCTACACATTCATTTATCAGTCACCCAGTCCAATGCTTTCATGCAGTGTGACAGGTGCGCGATGCCTTTATATTGCCTACAGTTGTGAATGTCCCCTTTGGTGTTATACACTGGTACTACCCTACACATTCATTTATCAGTCACCCAGTCCAATGCTTTCATGCAGTGTGACAGGTGCGTGATGCCTTTATATTGGCTACAGTTGTGAATGTCCCCTTTGGTGTTGTACACTGGTACCACCCTACACATTCATTTATCAGTCACCAGTCCAATGCTTTCATACAGTGTGACAGGTGCGCGATGCCTTTATATTGCCTACAGTTGTGAATGTCCCCTTTGGTGTTATACACTGGTACTACCCTACACATTCATTTATCAGTCACCAGTCCAATGCTTTCATGCAGTGTGACAGGTGCGTGATGCCTTTATATTGGCTACAGTTGTGAATGTCCGCTTTGGTGTTGTACACTGGTACCACCCTACACATTCATTTATCAGTCACCCAGTCCAATGCTTTCATGCAGTGTGACAGGTGCGTGATGCCTTTATATTGGCTACAGTTGTGAATGTCCCCTTTGGTGTTGTACACTGGTACCACCCTACACATTCATTTATCAGTCGCCAGTCCAATGCTTTCATGCAGTGTGACAGGTGCGCGATGCCTTTATATTGGCTACAGTTGTGAATGTCCCCTTTGGTGTTGTACACTGGTACTACCCTACACATTCATTTATCAGTCGCCAGTCCAATGCTTTCATGCAGTGTGACAGGTGCGTGATGCCTTTATATTGGCTACAGTTGTGAATGTCCCCTTTGGTGTTGTACACGGGTACTACCCTACACATTCATTTATCAGTCACCCAGTCCAATGCTTTCATGCAGTGTGACAGGTGCATGATGCCTTTATATTGCCTACAGTTGTGAATGTCCCCTTTGGTGTTGTACACTGGTGCCACCCTACACATTCATTTATCAGTCACCCAGTCCAATGCTTTCATGCAGTGTGACAGGTGCGTGATGCCTTTATATTGCCTACAGTTGTGAATGTCCCCTTTGGTGTTATACACTGGTACTACCCTACACATTCATTTATCAGTCACCCAGTCCAATGCTTTCATGCAGTGTGACAGGTGCGTGATGCCTTTATATTGGCTACAGTTGTGAATGTCCCCTTTGGTGTTGTACACTGGTACTACCCTACACATTCATTTATCAGTCGCCAGTCCAATGCTTTCATGCAGTGTGACAGGTGCGTGATGCCTTTATATTGCCTACAGTTGTGAATGTCCCCTTTGGTGTTGTACACTGGTACCACCCTACACATTCATTTATCAGTCACCAGTCCAATGCTTTCATACAGTGTGACAGGTGCATTTGATGTCTTTATATTGGCTACAGTTGTGAATGTCCCCTTTGGTGTTGTACACTGGTACTACCCTACACATTCATTTATCAGTCACCCAGTCCAATGCTTTCATGCAGTGTGACAGGTGCGTGATGCCTTTATATTTCCTACAGTTGTGAATGTCCCCTTTGGTGTTGTACACTGGTACTACCTTACACATTCATTTATCAGTCACCCAGTCCAATGCTTTCATGCAGTGTGACAGGTGCGTGATGCCTTTATATTGCCTACAGTTGTGAATGTCCCCTTTGGTGTTGTACACTGGTACTACCCTACACATTCATTTATCAGTCGCCAGTCCAATGCTTTCATGCAGTGTGACAGGTGCGTGATGCCTTTATATTGGCTACAGTTGTGAATGTCCCCTTTGGTGTTGTACACTGGTACCACCCTACACATTCATTTATCAGTCGCCAGTCCAATGCTTTCATGCAGTGTGACAGGTGCGTGATGCCTTTATATTGGCTACAGTTGTGAATGTCCCCTTTGGTGTTGTACACGGGTACTACCCTACACATTCATTTATCAGTCACCCAGTCCAATGCTTTCATGCAGTGTGACAGGTGCGCGATGCCTTTATATTGGCTACAGTTGTGAATGTCCCCTTTGGTGTTGTACACTGGTACTACCCTACACATTCATTTATCAGTCACCCAGTCCAATGCTTTCATGCAGTGTGACAGGTGCGTGATGCCTTTATATTGCCTACAGTTGTGAATGTCCCCTTTGGTGTTATACACTGGTACTACCCTACACATTCATTTATCAGTCGCCAGTCCAATGCTTTCATGCAGTGTGACAGGTGCGTGATGCCTTTATATTGCCTACAGTTGTGAATGTCCCCTTTGGTGTTGTACACTGGCACCACCCTACACATTAATTTATCAGTCGCCAGTCCAATGCTTTCATGCAGTGTGACAGGTGCGTGATGCCTTTATATTGGCTACAGTTGTGAATGTCCCCTTTGGTGTTGTACACTGGTACTACCCTACACATTCATTTATCAGTCACCCAGTCCAATGCTTTCATGCAGTGTGACAGGTGCGTGATGCCTTTATATTGCCTACAGTTGTGAATGTCCCCTTTGGTGTTATACACTGGTACTACCCTACACATTCATTTATCAGTCGCCAGTCCAATGCTTTCATGCAGTGTGACAGGTGCATGATGCCTTTATATTGGCTACAGTTGTGAATGTCCCCTTTGGTGTTGTACACTGGTACCACCCTACACATTCATTTATCAGTCACCCAGTCCAATGCTTTCATGCAGTGTGACAGGTGCGTGATGCCTTTATATTGGCTACAGTTGTGAATGTCCCCTTTGGTGTTGTACACTGGTACTACCCTACACATTCATTTATCAGTCACCCAGTCCAATGCTTTCATGCAGTGTGACAGGTGCATGATGCCTTTATATTGGCTACAGTTGTGAATGTCCCCTTTGGTGTTGTACACTGGTACCACCCTACACATTCATTTATCAGTCACCCAGTCCAATGCTTTCATGCAGTGTGACAGGTGCGTGATGCCTTTATATTGCCTACAGTTGTGAATGTCCCCTTTGGTGTTGTACACGGGTACTAGAATGATTATTCTCTCGTCATCTGGGATATGTCTTTCTCTCCACACTACTATGACTACCTTCAGAATTTCTTCTTCCCTAACTCACCCAGCATCTTAATTATATCTGCCATCACCTTATCTGGGCCTGCTTTTTCCCCTGACAATGTTAAAATAAAATAATCTTAACAATGAAATAAAGAATAATATAAAATATACATTAAGAGAACTTTAATTGCTAAACTTATAGACTGTGTGTTCTTCCACATAGTAGGTGCTGGAAATACTCTTTGCAAAATACATTTGGTTCAAATTGACAAAAATGTGAAATAAACAATATCTGCTGAGATTAAAAGCTATTGATATTAATTTAACACAAACTAGCCAGTGTCCAGAAAGTACGTACACTTTGGTTCATTTAGTAGATAATACCTGTAAGTTACTTTCAAATGTACCTACAGTACATACTCTTACCACTTTAGGTAGTTGGTTCAACGTTGGCAGGTCCTATTCTTGAGAAGCTGTTTCTCCAACAGCTAGTTTAAATTTTGGTCTGACAAGTGTTAACATATCATCTTGGCTGCTTCTAAGTGAGTAGTCCTGGTCTCTGACATGCAGTACTCTGTTAAGTGATGAGCAATAGCCAAGTGTTTAAATTTTGAATATTTGTACACCCAAAAATGGTGACAATTATGATTGGCAAAGGAGTGCATCTGTTAAATATTTTATTTACTTACCGTAAGTTGAATTTTTTGGGTGTTATGTGAAGAATGCAGAGTAATTAATGACAAAGCATATTTGATCTTGAAATAATTATATTTTTAACTATGGCAACATGTGACGCAGCAGACAAAAGGTGTGATATTCCATAACAAAGTTTTAGTTGTGACAATACTTTGAAAGTGATATTGTCTATATGAGTATTGAAGTTTAGCAGTTGGTCTAAAGCTACAGCTAGGTATTTTTTTTCAGATACATTTGAAATTAAGTTGCCTTTGGTGTCTCTTATGGTTAATGTTGACAATGTTGAAAGTTTATTTCAAGGAAGAGAAGATCATTACATTTGTTTGTGTGCTGCTAATGAGAAGTTTATTTATGAAAAGCCACTTATAAAGATCCTTGAATTTGGACTCACATTGGAAAAACTGGCAAGTTTCTTTCGGCCTTAAAGAGAAGAATATCATCTGAAGACATAATTATTTTATGTTTGGGTAGATAACATGTTCTAGGTCATTAGTGAATATTGAAGATAGAAGTGGTCCCAACACTGAGCCCCGTGGTACAGCTTCATAGGTTCATAGGTTGGTACTAGGCTATCGGCCCTAGGGCCTATACAAGCCTAGCCATAACAATTTCCTGGCTATGTCTTCTCACAATATTTACTTCCCTGGACCCCTGTAGTGAGTTTTCTATTTTGTGATAGTGAGATGCAGTAGACGTGGAAAATTCTGTTCTAGAAATAACTGTGAAACCGCTTACATTTGGATTCCATTAAAGACGTTTTACTTTTATAACTGCTGTCCATCGTTTTAGTCTGCTCCATTTCATGTTTTTCTTATTCTAGAAATAGTTTTGAACCAATAGTACAGAATTGCCTCCAAAGTCAAGCATTTGCAATTTATTGAGTACAAGTCTATGTTTAACCGTCTCAAAAGTACAAGTCATGTCAATGAACACCCCAGCAGTGATAAGACCATCATTAATGCTATTGTAATGATATTAATAGTTGATTTCAGGGCTGTCTGAGTGGGGTAAGAGTTTCTGAGACCATGCTGCTGCTCACAGAGTGACCTGTAACTGTTTATATGTGTGAAAAACTGTTGGTATATTACATTTTCAAAAATGTTATTTCTGGGGCCAACTGATTTGAAAGGGGTCAGTAGTGCTTTAGTTGAGTAGGTGTCTTGAATTTTGGGAACAGAAGAATGACTGCATGTCTGAATAGGTAAGGTATATTGCCCATAGAGAGAAACACGAAATATATGAGTGAGGGGGATTGTATATTTTTTCAGCTTATAATATCAGCAGTGTTGGATGCAACATGCTGAGATTTGCTGATGAGGCATTGAGTTTAGAAATTTGTTTGACAATCATGGCAGATAACTGAAAAGTGTGAGCATATGAGGCTAGACGTAGAGTTAAATAGTAGTGAGGTCTGTGTCTTGTACTTGTGTAGGAAAAGAGTTGGTCAAAGGTTCATAGTTCATAGGTTCAAAGGTTCATGGGTGCTTAATACGCTGGTAGTTTTTAGATCTTATATTTCTTATTCATATAACCCAGTGATGGGCCAAAGAAGTATATATTGGTATATTTACATGTTTCTCCTGTCCGTGAGAAAGAAGGATGCTAAATTGGGGATGAATTTGTGGTTACCCATCCATTAATCCAAATTACATTTGAATAAAATAAGATAAATAATTTGCTTGATGTGGAGTGGAGGACAGTTCTATGGAAGCAATATTTTCTGTGATACAAATCAATCCCTCCATATTCTATTTATTTTACAAAAGAGATTGAGATTCCTTAAGTCAAAGTTTATGATACCATCGGACTTGCAAATGTATAATAGATCTGACAGAATAGGGTTTGTTAAAGTTCTATACACAAAGCACAGGTCATGTCTCAGTAGCTTATATGATACTGAAAAGAGAGACAAAGCTTTGAGATGGTTTGCATAGGTTTTACAATTTACATCCTTGATTTTTTTAGTAAGAAAATGTTGTGGTCACTCCAGCTATGACAAGTGTTTGGATAGGTACATACCAAAAGGGGCATTATACTCAATGATCACCTTAATGAATGAAAAGTACAGTGAGGCAGTTACACTCCTGGACTGGGATCCAATACCTTTAGATATAAGCTGTGCGATAAAAATCGACTTCCTTTCAAAGTGTATACATGGTGATTAAAGGACAGTTAAATGGCGTAGGTTCACAGATTCCTTACTATGCGATCAGTTTTTAGGGGTGTCTTGTCAATGTGATAGTTATGAGATGAGTTGCACTTACCAAAGGATATGACTATATACTTCTTGGCATCTAATTGTAATCCATGGTTTTGATACCAGTTATTTGTTTGTGGCAGTCTTCTTGAAGGAACTTGGTGTTCTCTGCAGAGCTTCTGCTGGCACCAAGTTTTCAGTCATCTACAAACTTGATCAGACATCAACCCCTAACGTTAGCTATGATGAATGAAAAGTAAATGACGAAGAGGAGGGGGTCTCAGGACTGAACCCTGTGGGGACACTGATAGTGTGAGGTCTTTTGGAGGAGGTAGAGATGCTCACCCTAATGTCATGGCTTGTAGTTGCGAGTCAGTTTGCTTTCCAACATTACACAGAGATTGGTAATTAGCTGGGAGAGTTTATCTATGATACCTGAGTGTGGGATGGTACCAAGTGCTTTTGCAAGGTCTAGATATGCAGTGTGCACTGGTTTGCCCTTGTCCATTGCTTCAGCTGAGCGAGGAAACCATTAGCAAAGGTGCCTGGGATTTGATAATGTTTAGGGATATTTGCTATGGGGTCAGTAATGCTGCCTATGAGTTGTTTTATTTCTTTACAGAAACACTTTGGGCTAGAGGCAAATGTATTTGTATTTGACTTAAGTGCAGGGTTTTAGGACTAATAGTGTCAATTCTGGCAGACTTTCTCAATGCCAAAGATTGCTAATGGAGGTCATGATTTCAGGGGTCCTATTTCCAGGATTTCCAGGCCTTGTCTCTATTTTAATGCTTTCTTTTATTTCATCTGTAATCCAAGGGAATTTTGTCCTTTTTGCCTTCTGCACATTATGGAAAAGAGGGTTTCTTGGATACTGGAGAAGATACTAATAAAGTATGAAAGTGCATAAGTAGGGTTTGTGGGGGAGCAGAGATGGACCCAGTCTATGGTGCCCAGGTAATAAATTAAAACTAGTAGTTTATTTTGAGGAAAGGAGTACCTGATTTGAAAAATGGTGCAGATTTCTCTCTTTAGAATGGTCATTCTTAAAAGATAGGACCGTGATTGCTAATAGAGTTGGGGAGAATGACAATGTTAGAGCATCTTTGTTTTATAATGTGTTACAATTATATCTGTTGTTGTATGGTTACCACTTCCAGGTTAGGTCTAGTCAGTTGTTTAACTATTTCGTCTAATCCTAGAATGTGAAGCATAGAATTAAGTTTTGTGGCATCAGGTCCTGTGACATTTATATTGCAGTCCCCTAGAATAATACAATTGTCATTTAGTTTGTGGGAAACATGCTGTGAATTGAATGCTGTGTAATATTAATGGAGGAGGGGTTGGAATGTATATTACACCCATGAAGAGGCTGAGGTGATTACCTAGTGTAATGTAATTATTGTCCATTTAGGGTTTCTATTGTCATGTGATGCTGCAGTGGTATAGTTTACAAGTTTTAATGAGGTGCCTTGTCTTATGAGGAGCATAGTGCCACAACCATTTCTATTACCTGGCCTGCTGCTCTGATATATGCTGTATGTTAAGGGTCAGAAGTTATCTTTAATCCATGTTTTGGACATAGATACAATGTAGGGTTTATACGAGTCAGTCCAATACTCAAATGGGGTCCATTTTCTTTTAATGCTACATGAGTTGAGGCTTGCTATTTTTAAGGTTTTCTTGTTCATTTTTATTTGAGAGAGGGGGCACGGGTCATTCACATTTGTTAAGGGACCAGGGTTAAGGTGTACATTTGAGATGATTCTTATTTTATGTGTAAGATATTATAGTTTAGATAGTAGTTCTTTTAAGTTTCTCTACTGGCGCTTTGTTGTTAAGTAAGAGATACATTTGTACTATGTACTGCATTCTCATTATGTAGTTTAGTAGCTTAATGCTATTCTTGTAGATTGTATAAATATTTGTTCTGAATTATTATGCAATTTGCTCTGAATGTTATAGGGTATGGAATAATATCAGAGAGATAATCAGCTCGAGTAAAGAATGCTAACACGAAGAAGGGAGTTGCTTTAAGTGTGACTGATATTATTCTGTACGTTTGGCTTGGGTCTATATTACAACACAGCAGACACTGAAAATCAAATGACTTAAAGGCTGAAAATGCCAGACTTCGAAGTCGCTATTGCGGGGAGCTGTGCCCACCACTCCCCACTAATTATATAAACCAACTCCGAGATCGCACTACAGTGAGGAAAAGGCAAATATTCTGATCTTCACTGTACTGCAGTCTCACAAAAAGCACATCACTGAATGGCATTTCTGACGTTAAAGCCGTTCAATGTTCAGCCTCTTTGATTTCGTAATAGGAACCCATTTGGCTTATAGGTTTATTTGTTCCAGCAAAGGTATATGTATAAGTTTTGGCTTGGTAAACGTGCATGAAAGGAGTGACTATTTGGGTATATATTTAATGATATGGGGTTGGATAGGAAAGGGGGTAAGGTGAAGAACAGAGTGAGGTAACCCCCCCCACCTCCATTTGCAAACTATACAAACAATCAGAAATAGCAGTCTAGCCGCCTCAATAAAGAAGAAATAAACATCAGACAAAGGTTTAAGGGCTCAGGATGTGGCTAAGAAAATACAGAAGTCAAAAAAGTATTTTACCATAATAAAGTTTTAAGGCAGAGGTGGAAAGCTAAAAATATAGAAGAGATTATAGCTGAAAGTATAAACATAAAAAAGGAAAAGAAAAGGTCTGGTTAGTAGTGAGACTATCTCTCTCTGTCTGTCTCCATTAGTCTGTCTGTCTTTCTCTCTTTTACATTCTTTTTAGAAGTGTTGTACTGAACACTATGTGGTGAAAATCAGAAAAAAAACAGCTTTTTAATTAATGTAGTAGAGGGATGAGCTCCTGATCAGAACGCAGATGACACAAGGCTCAAATCCAGATCATTCACTTTGGGTGGCACAGTAGCAGAGCAGATAGTATTGTTGCCACACAGCAAGAGGGTTCCTGGTTTGATTCTCAGCTGGTGTGCCTTCTGTGTGGAGTCTGCATGTTCTCCTTGTGTTCATGTGGGTTTCCTCTGGGTGCTCCAGTTTCCTACTACATTCCAAAGATATCCAGTAGGTGGATTGGACACTCAAAATAGGCCATAAGTGTGAGGAGTGGATGAACTACTGTGGCAGGACTAGCCACCTGGTGCTGTAAACCTTGCCTGTAGATTATTTTCACTGTTGAAGTGACACCCCAACCCCATGTGGAAGAAGGGGTAATGGATAATAGTTATTCCTGCATGTAACATAAAAGGAATTAATTTAGAAATGAAGTAAAGCAAACATTTAGATGAATGAATTAAATACATTTGTATAAAATATGAAACCTCCCTTCAAACCAGATACTGTGGAGTTCTGACACTATTTGCCATGCTGGAATTGTGAATAAGCTTAAAGGCCTAAATATAGACCCTTATGTTGTAAGGTGGATAACAAACTGGCTGATGGACACAGCCTGCATAGCTCATGCAGCAGCTCACACCTCAGAAAGAAAAATGGGGACTAGTGCCATTCCTTAGGCTCCGTAAGCAGACCCTTTCTGTATGATGTCTGCTTCCTGGATCTCCAAACTGCTAACCCAGATGTATGGCTAACTGAATTTACTGAAGACTGAAAACCTGGTATTGTCATTTGTTCTGCAGCCAATACTGTGATATTGCAGCAAAGATTAAATCATACAAATCAATGGTGTATTAGAAACAGGCTTAAATTAAATGTAAAGAAAGAGAGGGAGGTGTAAAAGGATGACTGCCCCTGGAACAAGGCGTTAGGGAGCCTGCTCAGCAAAGCCAATAGGATGAAAGCAGAGTGGTGATGATGCTTTCCCAGCATTCATTTGTATCATCACTTCAACAATGCTGGTGTTTATTCATTTAATTTAAATGAATGAATAACTGAATAAGGTCTCAGGAGTCTCTTTTTATTTTTTTCTCCTCAATATTCGTTTGAGGGGGCACCAGTCAAGGGAGTCTGGGAGATCCTCCTCCCCGAGTGACAGTTTACCTAGTTACCTTTCTGTAAAGAAAAGCAACATTGCCACCTTTGGTAAACAAACCTGAACAGCAGCTTACAGCACACACAGCACCTTGCTCCTGATAGATAGAGTCATTAGCGCTGTAGGTGCCCTCACAGAAATACACCATCTTTGGAGCACTGAGTAGTAACTGTGGCCAGGAAATCTTTCTATCCAGCCGAACTAATAACTAAAGCTATTTCATCAAGGTCAAAAGCAGCTATCACTCCTCTCTAAGTTCAATGTACTAAATACCTAGGCAGTTGATGAACTGCTTCCTATGCACAGGTCACAGGGTTTGATTCCTTCCACTGTTATTTGTCTACTCTCTGACCTTCAGCAAGTCACTTAACCAGACAGCGCACATTGGCTGCTCCCAAAAAAGAATAAGAACAATATTTCTGGGTTGCCCCTGGAAAGACATAATGCCTAATGGGCATACCTAGTCAAAAAATAGATAAAATTGAAAAAAAAAAAAAAAAATATATATATATATATATATATATATATATATATATATATATATATATATATATATATGGGTCTATATGACATGGTCGACAGTTCAAATGATCGACAGTTTATTTGGTCGACAGTTCATTTGATCGACAAGCATTTTAGGTGGGGGGCTTCACCCCCCACACCCCCCAATGTGGGGGCTGTGCCCCCCCCCTAACTATATATATCAACTCCAGGGTTGCACAACATTGGGGAAGGGGGCAAATCTGCTTGTCGACCAAATGAACTGTCGACCAAATGAGTGTCGATCATATGAACTGTCGACCATGTCATATAGACCCGTAGATATATATATATATATATATATATATATATATATATCTTGATCACCCAATTATGGAATATAATGACACTTTTAATATGTATAAATCCAAACACATCAGGTAGAAATATTGCAAACTAGTCCCTATTTTTGTTACTACATTCCTGAGGTTCCTCATTAGAAAGATGACTAGACTAAAAACACTCAGCTGCCAAGACAAGCATAATGTTCTGTCTTTGTAGTTTTCTTATAGACTTCTGTGTGATGATATATATCTAGAATTCCATGCTGTTATAGACTTGACCTTTAATCTCCTATACCTCCATTAAAGAAATGGCTTCACAAACACTCCAACTAAAGACTCAAATCTCGTAAAAATAAATAAATATAACCTGCGGAAAGGAAAGATTTATTACTCATTGCTTCTCCCATCCCTGGAATAATGTTCTGCTACAGAGTGATCTGCCTACTTCCTTTAAGGGAAACCTTGATGATGGGATGAGGATCTTTTAAATTCATCCCAGCCCTTAATTATTTCACCCTCGTCCTGGCAGGAGATGCCCAATGAAGTTGAATATTGAGAAAGGGATTATGATCCATGGACTGTCTCTGCCTTGAAAAGTTTTATGAATCCATGAAACAGGGTACCTAAGAAAAAGGTAAGTATTAAACTGATGAACTCTATAAAAATTAATTAAAAATAGCAGCATGTATAGAAACACATTATATATATCATGTCAGAAAATCAATAAATGCTATAAGAAAGCTGAATGTAAAAATATACTAGCAATATAAATAATGACATTTATCAAACACATATATTTTTGCAGGGGGAATGCATAATCTATATCCTTCTAATATTTTGCCTGTGTGTCTTTCTGTCTGTTTGTCTCTTTCTATGACTGTGTGAACAAAGTGTTTTTTTAGCAAAATTAAGCATTACCTTTTCTCTTATGTAGTGTTACCTTACAGTTTACATATTAGTTGCTGTGGTTGTGGGGCTGCCCTCACATTGAGAGGTATAGGAATATGTTTATTACATATTATTTATTTCTGAAATATGCACTTAGTTTGTCATAGTAAATACAATCAATGTATAATTGTAATTGTTGATGTAATACTGACTCTTAGGAAGTGCATCTCTGAAAGATTTAATGTAAACTAATGGATTACTTTTCTGTACTTCCTGCTAGGAACTACAATGATTTAATCTTACATAAGCACATGTACTTTCCTTTGAAGTTAACTCCATGTCATTAACACCTGGTATTTCTGAAATACTACACTTTGCTGTCTATGATTCAGTAATGTAAGGCACTATAAATATTAGGTAACAGCACACAATTCCTATAACAGATCTTTTCGACATTACAAATATCCTTCCAAAGGTTCATATTTTAGTATGAATTATGTGTAACTTCTTCCAGGAACAACAAACAAAGACAAAAGTGCATTACTACAGAGCACTATTTATAAACTATTATCAGACTATATACTGCTGAAGGTTCAGTCTCTACAGTGTTATAAAGAAATACCGATGTGTTCTATTTAGTTGTTTTGACATTGTCTATTGGAGAATTCATCATTCCAATATTCAGCAACATTGCAATCAGCATCATAACTGATGACTTTTACTGTAACGTCAGTGGTAAGTTCACAGTCCTAGAGAATATGGATTTAGATAGGCAGGGGTTCGAATGTGCAAACATGTAAGTAGATGACATTTGGTACAGAAGATTAAGGCTTTAATCTGTAGTTCCCATAGTACAGAGTTTGATTCCCTCAGTGCTCAATTGCCTACTGTCTGACCTTGAACAAGTCACTTAAATAGGCACTGCTTAGGGGCAACTGGGAATTTGGGGTATGCTCCTCAGTGGTCACCTGGACTGCAAGCCTAGTAGTTACCTATAAGTGTCAACAAATAGGAGCCATTGTCTTAGGTACTTTTTCAAGCTGAAGTAACAGTAACTAAAAGGAGAACATTGAAAAAAATAAGCTAGTTTAAGGCTTTTGAAGGAAATGTAAGAGTAGGATATAGCTTGTTATAACACTAAAATTATTAAAATGTAGTACTCGGAGTTTCACTATCACACAACTTTGTCGACCATCTTTTTGTACTGTTTTGCTCTAGCCTCGTCCTTCAGCTTTAACAACATCTACCACAGAATTTTTGAGGTTGTATCTCTTCTTTTAGATGCTGTCTGTGGGGTGGTGCTCAGTGTCACTGAGTGTCTTTCAGCTTTAAAAACTGTAAAAATGTGAATCACTTTACTTTCACAATATTTTTTCTCAGACTCATAGTGCATGGGAGTGGCTAAATCTGCATGGAGTACAAAAATCATTGACCATGTTTCTCCCATCATAATCTACTTTTTGAACAGATAACAAGTGGGTCATGATTAGAGACCCAGTAATAGTCCCATATGTTGAATATTTAAATCTGTTCTGGTTTCTTCACACATAAACTCATAGTTTACTCACAGTAACACACACTGACTACACCCACTACACACACTGCACCTCCTATGGATCACACACACACACACACACACACACACACACACACACACACACACACACACACACACACACACACACACACACACACACTGCACCTCCTATGGCTCAGGCACATACACCCACATATACTAAAGCTCTTAACTGCAATCTGCCCAAACCTCAAAGGCCTCCCATACATTGCCTCAGCAACATCCCACTCACTCTATAATGACAACCCTCCCCAGGACACACAGAACCACATCTCACAATGTCTCAACCTCTATGCCCTTAAGGCAAACTACTATACAACCCAATATATTAGTCATTGGAGACTCTGTTTGGAGACACACTGATGCCCCTCACACCAGGCTGAGCTAGGAGATAGTCACACTCAGTTGCCTATTAGGGCCAAGAATCCAGCAGATCAGACACTCACTCAGGGCACTGAACTCCAGGAATCAGTATGACTCTATCATAGCCCATGTTCATAGGTTCATAGATTGGTACTAGGCTAAGAGCCCTAGTGCCTATACAAGCCTAGCCATAACAATTCCCTGGCAATTTCTTCCCACACTATTTACTTACCTGGACCCCTGTCTAGCAGGGTGACTGACGTGATCCCCGAGGTGAATTTCCTTTCTCCCATCCAATCATCAAGGATCCTTTTGAAGAGGGCCAAACAGGCACTCTGCTTGACATGTATGGGTAGTCTATCCCAGAGTCTGGGGAGTCTCTGGGTCAAGAACCTATCCCTCCAGCATGTTTTGTTTATTGTGATGACAAGATTTAGATCCCTGGAGCGTGTGGCTCTGAGGGATTGGGATTTCTTTAAGTGTAGCATGTCCAACAGCTCTGGGTTTGACATGGCCTTGGATGTTAAGCAGAGATCACCTCGGAGTAGATGATATGCAACAGAGTATAGCTGGAGTTTTTTAAGGCGGTCAGCACAGGGCATCTGCTTTAAGCCTGTGATTCTTTTAGTGAGGTATTTCTGCGTCCTTTCCAGTTGTTGCAGATGTTTTGAGAGGTACATACCAAATGGGGTGTTGTATTCTATAATGGGTCTAATGAAGGATGGGTACAGTGGGACAATGACCTCCTTTTTTCTGGATGAAAAGCTCTTTGTGATGAGGTGTGCCACATAGAAGGATTTCCTGGCTGTTGTGGCGATGTGGTTATTGAAGGTGAGACCACTGTCCACCTGTGTTCCTAAGTCTCTTATCATACTTTCGGTGTTTAGTGTACTGCCACCTATGTGGTTATTCACGGGTACATGTTTTTTCCCAAAGGGGATAACTATACATTTCTTGGCATTGAGCTTGAGCCCATGGCTCTGGCACCAAGCATCTGTTTCTGTAAGGCCCTTTTGTAGAGTATCCACATCATTTGGGGATTCAATAATGGCTCCCAGTTTGCAGTCAATGTGGACATTAATGACCTGAGATCTACCTCCCTGGACTGTATGGAGAGAGATATGATAAAACTTTCATATTATGTGTCCCGGGCAGGTATGAGCTTAGCACCGAGCAACATTCCACCTTTTCCACGGACAATATCCCAAGATAAACTGAAGACGATTGACATCAACAACTGGGTTAGTTACTAGTGTCATTCCAAGGGAATCTTATATTTGTCAGCTTGGGAGGACATGATTGACAGATGATTTTGCTTTGCCAAGGATGCTCTGCACCTGTCCCCACTAGACTTTTAAATACTGGCCAAAATATTATCCACCCCTACAGTGCCTTTTATAGGCAATGACGACCTAATGAACTTTCTGATATAGTAAATTCAACTTAAGATAAACTAAAGATGTTACTGCTCAGTGCTAGGGGTCTCAACAAGAAACCCTTCCTCTCCCGGGAATAGACCCTTACCCTGGAGAATGGTGACATTTGTGCAGTTACTGCCACATGGTTTAAAGCCATGGAAGGCATCCTGGCAGTGCAAGGCTATAATGCCTTCCATGAATTTAGACCAACTACGGGATAAGAAGGGACAAGAGGTGGACGTGTATCAATCTACATAAAATAGAAACACAGCTCAAGATTGGTTAAACAATATGACATGGCTGAGCTACCACATATCCAACTAACTTTAGGCAAAGTCCAATACCATATCCTGGCTAGAGATAGACCTCTCTATGACCCAGGATATCCATATCATGTACGGACCTACGCTTGACTACTCTTATATGCAAGGCCATGGAAAGAATTATTGTGGACCTGACAAACAAAGACATAGGAAATGCTCAAAAATTGGACTCATACCAGCTTAGTTTTATCAAAGGCAGGTCATGCCTACAAAACCTGCTGGTCTTCTTCAAGAAGGTCATTAGAGCCATGAACAGGGTGCGGGTGGAAAAGTGGTGCATACTCCCTATCTGACCTGGCAAAATCACTCTATGGATAGCCAAATGTCTCTCACGGACAGGACACATGAAGTTAGGGTAGGGGAATCCACCTCCTCCAAGACGCCTGTTACCTGTGGTGTCCAACATGGCTAGGTACTGGGACAGCTCCTGTTCAGTATATACTTCAGTGAAGTTAAGACAAATGTAAGAGGCCTTTGGCTGACTAAATTAGCTGAAGACTGCAAGCTGGGTACAGTCACTGAATCTCCAGGAGGGTCTAACACACGGAAATAACTGGTGCCAGATCCTTGGCCTAAAAGTCAATGTAAAAAATGCATAATAATACTCTTTAGGACACAACTACCCCTGAAAATTTCAACATTGATAACACTCCCCTAAGAGTAAACCCAGTGGTAAGGGATTTGGGAACTCAGGTAGACAGTAATCTGAACTGTGATCATTATGTGTCCATGGTAATGAGAAAATCCTTCTGTGTGGTGCAACATATAAGCAAGGGCATCCAGATATAAGAAGAGCATAGTCCCACTATATTCAGTCTTTATTAGACCAATAATAAAGTAGAATGAGCCCTTCACCATGTATCTGACCAGCCATTTACAGGATTTGGAGTGGCCACAGAGGTTCTTCACTATTTATTTTATTTAGCATTTGTTAACTAGGAAAGTCTGACTTGGAATAAAGTCAATTTTCAGCGGAGACCCAGGGAGAAATGCTCCAGATGCATGTCTTTGAATGTGGGAGGAAACAGGAGCAAACCCACATGAATGGAGAGAGGACATGCAGACGTCACACAGAAGGCACTCCAGCTGAGAACCAAACCGAAGAACCTCTTACTGTGAGGTGCCATCCACTAAAAGAATACAGGATGTAAATAACAGGTGCTATGCAAACCACCTCAAAGCCCTATCCCTGTGTTTGGTCTCCTACAGACTACTGAGGGGGCTATCTGTGCCTAACCTACAAGGCATTCTCTGATCCAGCCCTAATGGAACTGCTACACATTTACAAAACAAACAGCACTAGAATTACCTGATCTAAGAATATAAACATTGTCTGTGACATATACAAAACATGTTGGAGGGACAGGTATGTGTCTTAGAGATTATCCCTTCTCTGGAACAGATGTCCCATTCATGTGAAACAGAGTTCTTCTCTAAGCCTTTTCAAACACAGTTTGGACAATTGGATGGGAAATCCCAAATTCATCCCTGGCTTGTCACCTATGTCCCTTATGGACAGGGATAGCTTATAGATGCCAAAAGGCACAGGCATATACCAAATGCCATTTTACTCCTCAAGCACTGGTAAATAGGAACATTGGGGCATGAGTAGATAGCTTTAAAAAGGTCCTATGACCATTAGCCTAGTTACCTCTTATGATCCTCTGTCATTGGTTAAAAGGAGATCCTTGAAATGGCCTCTAGGAGTGTGTGCCATGTAAATGTTCTGAGCATGTGTGTGGCTGAACTTTGGCTCTGGCATCCTTTTATCTGGCCCATCTAATTCCAAAGGCATCTCCACTAGATGAAAAGAAGTTTTAAGCTCTTCATTCATATTTTATCAGACTCATGACTGAATATAATGCAAATATAATGCACCTTTTGGCATGTCTCTACCTAAAGATATCACATAGCCTGAAAGACCTCAGAGATTCAGAACTAAAAAGATCAGTGGCCTCAAACATCTTGGTTATCAGGAAATATTATCAGCCATTTATCTGTACTCAGTCTGTTACAGACTCCGCTGTGGAGATCTACTTCTAGCCTTTTGTGCCATGAAAGATCCAACTCAATTTCAACTCCTTTTCCTTTGCAGAACTAATGGTACACCAAATACTCATTAGCAGATAAATAAGACATGGAATGATAGAGTCATATCCCAACATATCTCTCACCTCTGGAGCAAACTTCCACTACATGTCAAGCATAGTAGCATTTTTGCCACATTCAAAGTAAACCTAGATAATTGGATGGGCAGCTTCAAACTCCCCCTTGGTCTATTTTATCTTTCCGTCCTTCTCATCCATCTCTCACAGATACTTGAATCTGTTAGCCTGTTCCACTGTTTTCCCTTCTGTCTCAGTTTTCAGCTTCTTCTGATTTCACCATTTGCTGTCATTACCACTGTCTTATCTGTACTAATTTACATCGCACATGCCTTTAATTTTGCATTCCATTCACCTATCCTTTGCCGAAGGTTGTTCAGAGTCTGCCTGTAATGCCACATTGCCTTCATTCGGCAGCTTTATTAAACCGTCCCCTCTAACCTGTTTGCTAATGTAGTCCATCACCACTATGAACAGTAGTGGGCTTAGACCTGAATAGTGATGCATGCCCACTCCCACTGGGAACCCCTCTGTAAGTCCAAACATTGGTCGTACTGATACCATTCAGTCCCTGTACGTAGTTAGGAAGCTGTGCTGCATCATGATCTGAATCTGAACTGTTTATCTCCCATCTTATTTTCTACTGCTCTGCGTATTCGTTTATCAGTCACCCTCTCCAGAACTTCCATGCAGTGTGATAGGAGTTTGATACCTCTATACTGCCCACAGTCATGGATGCCCCCTTTTTTCTTGTACACTGGCACTAGTACGCTTATTCTCCAGTCGTCTGGGATGCACCTTTCTCTCCACACTGCTATGACTACCCTTTGGTCCTGTGCACTTATCCCCTCCAATGTGTCTTATCTATTAGCTGATGAAGGTTTAGTTCCTTTGACCTGGTATTTGTGGAAATATTTATTGTGTGAAGGACTAGAAGGTCAAAGAGAGTTGGACATTTAATGGCTTAAAAGGCTGGTCACTGATCATATTCGCCTATGTTATGATATGATTAGTAAAAATAATGAAAAAAAATCATCTTTCCAACTGTCAGTCCTACTTACTGGATGAAACATTAAACTGAAGTCCCTGTGAGGAAAATAGGAAAAAGAGGGCAGATGATGATTTATATCTCAATGTAGCCCCCACCTCATGAACAAATATATCTCGCTTGTCAACTTCAAGGTAACTCTAAACAGTTGGATGGGTGACCCCAGCATCTTCCCTGGTCACTATTGTACTGAACTCCTTCAGGATGGAGTCAACTTCTGATTGACAGTTACTAGGTAGCCTATCTACCACAAGAGTGGCTTCTGGCCCAGAAATTATAGTTTATTGGCTGTTTGGGCAGTTTTTCCAACTCTTTCAACCTTCTGGTTTAAAAGCCCACATTTGAGCTTGTTTCCCACCTTTTCTGTAACTAGTCCAGTCCAGATACAGATTTGCTCTATCCAGGATTGTTTACAAGCTACTGAGCCCCCCCCCCCCAAGCATTTCTGTGTTGGAGGGAAGCCTGGTAAGCACTAGGTAGCCTATCTACCACAAGAGTGGCTTCTGGCCCAGAAATTATAGTTTATTGGCTGTTTGGGCAGTTTCTCCATCTCTTTCAACCTTCTGGTTTAAAAGCCCACATTTGCACTTATTTCCCACCTTTCCTGTAACTAGTCTAGTCCAGATACAGTTTTGCTGTATCCAGGACTGCTTGTAAGCTTCAGAGCCCCCCCCCCCCCCAGCCTTTCTGTGTTGGAGGGAAGCCTTCTAGCTTATCAGTGGGAGTGGTAAGCACTAGGTAGCCTATCTACCACAAGAGTGGTTTCTGGCCCAGAGATTGTAGTTTATTGGCCGTTTGGGCAGTTTTTTCATCTCGTTCAACTTTCTGGTTTAAAAGCCTGCATTTGCATTTGTTTCCCACCTGTCCTGTAACTAGTCTAGTCCAGATACAGATTTGCTTTATCCAGGACTGCTTGTAAGCCTATGAGCCCCCCAAGCCTTTCTGTGTTGCAGGGAAGCATTCTAGCTTATCAGTGGGAGTGGTAAGCACTAGGTAGCCTATCTACCCCAAGATCCAGGTACATATTCTTAGTTTTAGACCTTAAATTTGCTTATTCATGATCAGCACTTGTCTAGAACTTGTTGTTAGCACTAAATAAGCTACAAATTACTACAGCACTCAACCTTCCTCTTTACCTAGAATAAAACAATTTTTGTACTTACTTTCCTCACTTGCTTAGAGAAAAACAGCTCTTATACTCACTTTCATCCCTTGTCTATAGGAAAGTAGTTTTTATTCAGGCATGTCCAAGGGTCAGCTCCCAGTGTTCTCTCCTGTCTATTTGATGAATCTGGCCATCTTGGGGCAATGTAGCAATTGCCTCATGTACACAGACAACCCTCTCCTCCTACCACCCAACACCACAACCTGTGAGAGATGCATTTATCTAGCCAAACTGGAGGTAAAACTCTCTCCAACCAAGACTGAACTTGACAATCAAGAGGAGAAGGTAAACACTTGCACCACCCCACACTCATCACATAGTCCCACTAAACCTACACCACTAAAATCCACACATAGAAACACAAAAACATTCACAGAGGCTCTCATTAATAATCTGCTCAAGCAACAGAGACCTCCAAAGCAGAAATGCAAACAACCTCCACCCCCCAACACAACCCAGATGACACACAGCCCGCAGACTCAGTGTGCCAATAAACCACAGCCCATAAGGCAAAACAACGTACCCAACACACTAGTCATAGGTGACTCTATAGTCAGACACACTGATGTCCCACTCACCAGGCTAAACAAGTAGAAGGTTACTGTCAGCTGCCTGTCATAACCCACGCACTCAGGTCCCTCCATAACAAGTACAAATATGACTCTGTCATTGTCCATGTTGGTGTGAATGACCTGAGACAGATCTCCCTGGATTACATGAAAAGAGACATGGAAGAGCTCTCCGATTTTGTAGCCCAGGCAGGTATGACCCTAGCCCTGAGTAGCATCCTGCCATCAATCAGAATGATACTGCAGTACAAGGACAAAATGATTAACTTCAACAATTGGCTAAGCTTCTGGTGTCATTCTAAGGGGATCCAGTATCTGTCTGACTGAGATGACATGGTCAACAGACCACAATGATTTGCCAGAGATGATCTGCACCTGTCGCCTCTGGGATTCCAGATAACTGGCTAAGGGTCTTGTCACCCCTATAGTACCTTTTTTAGGCAAGGTTCAAATGACAAATTCATCACTGTAACAGAATAGGCAAGCAAAAACTGAGGATAATGCTACTCAATGCTAGAAGTCTAAATCTCAAAATGCACTCACTCGAGGCTCTCCTTGAAATAGAGAACATCAATATCTGTGCAGTGACTGAGACCTGGTTCAAGGCTCTAGAGAACACCCCTGCATTACCAGGCTGTAACTCATACTACACTTTTCGGCCATCTAACCTGGACCAGAACACCAAAGGCAGAGGTGTGTCCGTGTTCATTAAGGTTATCCGCACCTCCAGGCTAGTTGCGCAGGTTATCCAAGTGCAACTAACTCTGGGCACAGCTGCAATCCAAACTGTAGCCTGCCACAGATCCCCACCATGCCCCAGGATTCCCAGTCCTCTTTTCTTGATATACTGGAAAATATTAGGGTTCAACCAAACACCCTAATAATGGGTGATTTCAACTACCCCACCATTGACTGGGAAAATTACTCATGTACCAACTCCTTCACTCAACGCCTTCTGGAATTCATAAATTCCAATGCCCTGGATCAACTTATCCACACCCCCACCAGAGGCAACAATATCCTAGACCTAGTCATTGCCAACATGAGTGACCGGTATGCCACACCTGAAGTCAACTCCTCGTTGGTCAGATCTGACCATAAGCTACTCACCCTAGATATCCGCATCCCACCCCCAACCACCATTAAGGAAACCACAGTAAAAATTTTCTCCAAAGCCAACTTCATGCTTCTTAAGACAGAAGTGGCAAACTTCATGACACCCATGCAGATGGACAATACAGTTACGACTCCTGAATCCTACACAAATGCACTCTATAAGCACTTACATGAGTGCATGGATTGTGCTATCCCAAACAGAACCAAGACACTATCCTCCAAAAAAAAGGAAGCCAATCTGGTGGTCCCCTGCCATAAACAAACTCTACAACAGAAAGAAGAAACTGTTGCAAAAGAGAGTAAAATCCTGTTAGAAAAATATGTATTAATGTGTGTATGCTTAATGCCAATTAATAATCAAGTATTTTAATATGCTTTTCATTCTATTTTTCATGCACTGTATTTTATACAAATTGAGTTTCATATGAGACTTTTGAAAACTGCAGTATGCTTTCTGAAACTTGCAAGTTTCCCTCTGACCTAGTAACTGCTAGCACAGCAATATTCTTGTTTATGCCTTGTGGAAATGTACTTGAGAAGCAGGTGTTTATCTGCTAGGTCAGAAGTGAATGAATGAACAATGCCTTATGTTATAAATGTAATGATTTCAGACAAACAGCTCTGTCCAGAGGAGCGGAACCTCTGCAGCTGTAGTAATTTAGAAATAAAGTAGACAAAGGATTATTAGAGAAATGAACTGCTAGCATTGTGCTTGATTTTAGCCATAGTATCTTGAATGTAACATAACATGTATCAAACTGAGAGTAACCAAGGCCATGTTGTTTTCCTCAGGAAGTTTCACATAGAAATTGATAAATCAGCAGAAATTCATGGGAAAGATGGTCAGCAGATGATGATGAAAAGATGGTAATCTGTTACGTCAGCATGGTAGGACATAACTAGTTTAAGAATGTATAAAAATGAAAGTATTTCCTGTTTCTGGTTAGACAAACTCTGTATTAGCATGTTTTTGTCTCCTTGCTGCAAGATTAAAGTGTCTTAACCTGAACCTACCGTGTTTTGATCATTTTTAAAGTATAAATTTCCTTTGACAGTTTGGTCCTTCGGACCGGAAAGTACCTCTCGATCTAGGCCTAGGTTAGAATTGGGCCCGGTGGCATGCATTCGTACGGAGAAGAGGCCAAATCGGTTCTTCTGTTTTGAAAGACCTCCGACTGAATTGTCGTTCGAAAGAGGCCAGCCACTGTTTCTGATCTGGGATTGGGGGACGAGTCAACGATCCGGTGGATCAACTCACGGAGGGTCTGGTAAGGAGGAATTACCTTATTTCTGTTTCAAGATCAGGGACTAATTACAGAACTGTTTTTTGTCAGGTAGATTTGCATGTGCAGATCAGGGACAGAAAAAGGGGTTACTGTTTTTGTCATAGATCAGGGAAACAGAATAAGTAGGCAGTTATTCTAGATAAATGGAGAAAAGGTATAGATTTGTGGTACCACATGGTAAAAAGGGTTACGTAACAATTTACAGCTTAGCTAAGACAGCAATGGGAAATCAGTGCACAAAAAGTTCCCGAGACCCGCCCCTAACTGAAGACGCGAAGTATATGCAATTACAGCGTGCCGATAATATTAAGTACTACACCAAATGGGTTGATATGTATAAATTCGAGGATAATTTAGATAAACTTGCACTTATGAAACTTGTTAAACAATTAAAAATAGACGCAAAAGGTCAACTAAAAAAGCAAAGACAATTAGGTGTCCCTCAGGCGCATAGGTGGCTTGAGGAAGCAAATTGCAGGGAGCAGAGAATTAAAAATTCAAAGACAATGTTCTTAGACAATGAAGACAGTAACTTGGTAATAGCAACGGCCCCTCTGCCGCCCCCTCCGCTTCCGTTACCAGAATATGAAGCAAGTGGACAAGCTGATCCACCTTCGCTATACCCGGTTGTTCCTGCAAAATCACAACCATTTGTCAGGGATCCTATCGAGACCAAGTCTCGAACACGCGACTTGAGGAGGGAGATTGAGTTAAATGAATTAAATAGAAAATCACAGGCTATGAGTGAAGAAGAGATATGTTCGCTCATAGAAGTACCAAATCCTCAGGCAGGACAGGCAGGACAGGATCCGACTCTTTTAGTTTATAGACCGTGAACAAGATATCCGGAAAGCCACGGAGGGAATTCCCCACCCAAAAGTGAATTTTAGAAAATTTTTAGAAGACTTACAGGGTATGAGATTAAGTTACCATTTAAATGGAGAGGAAGTAGAAAGAGTAGTTAGACAAATTGTGGGTCCAGATTGGCACATGATCAGTGGCAACTGGAATCCTCATGACGCACAACTTAGGCCACTCCCACATACTAATGCAGAACTGGATGGCAGAGTAAAATGTCTGACAGACCGAATCTCTGAAAAGTGGAAGCCTAGGGCTGATTGGACTTGCATTAATCAGTGCATTCAACAGGAAGGTGAAACAATTGATAGATATTGTGCTAGACTGTTAGAGTGTTTTAATAATCACTGTGGAATGCAGATACCAGAAAACCAGACATAAGATTCCTCATATGAACAACAGTTAAAGAATGCATTCTTGAAGGGTAGTATAACTCCCATTAGCAGCTTTATTACAAAGCATATGGTAGATCATCGAACAAGTAGACTACAGACATTACTTGAATATGCTAGACATGCAGAAAGACATTTTAATAGTAAAAAGAAAAAGAAAACTCAAGTATTTTCGGCAGAAGATGGGTCAGAAGTATTTGTAGTACAAACTGGGAAAAAGGGTAAGAAAAATACCCAGGGAAATAAACAATCTGACAAGCGATCAGAAGATTTCAAAGAAAGAAAAAAAAAGGTGAATGTTTTAAGTGCAGGAAGAAAGGACATTTAGCAAGCGATTGCAAGCAAAACAAGAAGGTAATTACAGAAAATAAGGAGGATGAGGAATGACTATATGATATTTTTTTATTTATTTTATTTTTATTTTTATTTTTATTTTACATTTGTTGACCGGGCTAGTCTAGCTGGATATATGTCCATTTTCAGTAGAGGCCCGGGGAGATAAGCTCCAAAGTTTAAAATGAATTTACATTAATGAAATACTTGAAAATAACAGAGTAAAAGAAAGCATTATAACTGGAGACATAGTTATAAACTGTAAAAGTGCAGTAATTATAACATGAATGGTAAAATATTGTGACAAAATATTGTTACAAGTGACATTCTGAGAGAATACTAGCGTCATGTACAGTAATAGAGGGTAAAGGAGATTAAGAGGAACATAATATTTAAAGATAGTAGGAAGGAGATATAGGTCTGTTGATGTAAAAGAGAAGTAGACTTTGGGTTTTAAGGTATAGCTTTTAGTCAGGTGTCAAGAGCTAGAGTTAGTCAGGATTAGTACAGGGGCACAGCCATTGTGATTTGAGGTAGAGCTTAAGTCTCTTTTTAAAGAGAGATTTTGAGGGAATAGTAGAAAGCTCAGAGGGAAGCAGGTTCCAGTGTTTTCCAACAGTGTTAGAAAAAAGGGAATCTCCAGCCTTGTTGCTTGCTTTGTCAATATTTGCTAGAAGTTTGTATGCGGATTTTAGGGACTTTAGGTTATGGTAGGGGTAAATAAGAGTAGATAGTATAGGTGTTTTGTCAGGTTGATAAAGAATTTGATGGGCTATGGCTAGTTGATTAATTTTTAGTTGCTGCTGTAATTCAAGCCAGCCTAGTTGCTTTAGATTAGTACAGTGGTGGGTTCTGAAAGGGTTACCTGTAGCAAATCTAGCTATGTTGTGGTAGGAGTTTTCTAATTTCAAAAGATACTTTTTTGACAAGTTAGTAAATATGGGTGAGGCATAGAGAAGGGGAGAGATAAGGTGGGAGTGGGCAATAGTTTTTCTAGATTCTGGTGTGAGGAAAGGTTTGATTCTGTAAAGAGAGCCTATTTTTTATTAATAGTTTTCAAAGTGTTGCTTATATGGGTGTCGAAGTTAAGGTTGTTGTCAATGGTAATGCAGATACAATGATAGTCAGGAATCATTGGATGAGAATGAGCAGGGAAAGGTAAGTGCAAATATAATAACAGGAGTAGAGGATGTGGCATAAGGAGTAGAGGATGTACATGAATTCGTAGACATAGAAGAAAATTAAATTTTAGACCTAGCTCTATTGAGCTTAGAGCTTTACTTAGCAGATACAAAACCGGAAGTGACGCTTCTGGTAGAGGGGAGGGAAGTTAAATTTTTGTGTGACTCAGGGGCTTCACAGACCCTGATACACCCTTCCAAGTTACCAGAAGATTCAGAATCACCAGATTATATACTAGTGAAGGCAGCCAATGGACAGCTGTATCAGGAGCCACTCTCCCATGACATAGCAATAACAGACCCCGTTTCAGGAATGACCCAAAGAAGTAAAATTGTGGTTTCTGCAAAATGCCCAGTAAATCTTTTGGATAGAGACTTGATGCAGATATTTGGCATAGCTGTAGTTCCAACCATGCAGGGTATGGAAGCACAGCGACAAATGGATACTTTTGTAGTGCGACCGGAGGGTGAAACGTATTATTGGTACAGCCAGGACTTAGTTACGACTGGTCCAGGGGCAGTAACCGAAGAACTGATGAATGTAGCCATCAGTAAATCCCCCTCCCTCGACATTGACAAACAGCATTTGTTGCATTGTACTCTATATTACTGTAATAGACCAGGACCTGATAAAGATTATGAACAGGAATTGTTTCAGAACCATGCAAACAGGCTAGTATTGCGAAATGTGTACTGGGATGCAGAGGGGAACAGTGTAGCAAGCTGTTCATTGCCCCAGGAATTTTTAGCACTTTACAAATCTAATCGACTGCCACATGTTAGTTTAACTAAGAGTAAAAATTTGAAATGGGCAGACTTAGGTGAAAAAGTCACAAGGTGGGAAAAGTAGACAGAATTAGAGCTCTCCGAACAAGGAGTACAGAAACCCAGCTGTGCACTCACAGACTAGTGAGAATAGCTGAGTACTACTCTTATTGGAAGAAGAGGAAAAAGCCTTGCGGGACATACCAGACATTCTCTGGTCAACAGGGAAATCAGATGTAGGACTTATACGAACAGGAGGACCAGTTACTATTACATCAAAGTCAGCATTTAGACCCCAGAAAAGACAGTATCCCTTGAGAAAGGATGCAGAGATAGGAATCAAGCCTATTATAGCAGCCTTACTTAAGGAAGGAGTCTTAATAGAATCTCCTGATTCACCATGTAACACACCTTTATTTCCTGTCAGGAAAGCAAACAGGGAATGGCGTATGGTCCAAGATTTACAAGCTGTAAATAATGCAGTTATACCCAGGGCACCAACGGTGCCAGATCCACACACCTTACTGAATGATTTAAAGCCAGAGCAAAAATATTTTTCTGTGGTAGACATTAGAAATGCATTTTTCTCGATACCGATACACCCTGACAGCCAATATTGGTTTGCATTTACATTTCAGGGAAAGTGGTACACATATACAAGATCACCACAGGGATATTGTGAAAGTCCAACAATATTTGCACAGGAAATGGCAAGCAACCTGGCGGGATTTATCCCACCGAAAGGTAGTCAGATTTTACTTTATGTAGACGACATTCTGCTGGCAGCCCCCACCCAGCAAGAATGCAAAGAGGACACGATAGCTTTATTACAATTTTTAGCTACTCAAGGTCACAAAGTAAACAAAGACAAGCTACAGCTTTGGAGAAAACAAGTTAAGTACTTGGGATATGTAATATCCAAAGAAGGTAGAATATTAGATGAAGATAGAAAAACAGCAATTTTACAAGCACCTAGACCAACTACCAAGAAGGAAATGATGTCCTTCCTGGGAACTACTAATTTTTGTCGGAGTTGGGTACTGAACTATGCTTTGGAATCTGCTCCACTGGCCGATTTAATATTTAAGAAGCCGATGGCAGCACAGGATTTATTACAATGGACACCTGAAGCAGAAGCAGCTTTCTGTAAGCTGAAACAACTGATAGCATCATCCTTAGTACTAGGATTACCAAACTATCACAAGCAGTTTATTCAAACTGTAGACTGTAAGCAAGGTTATATGACATCAGTATTGACACAGCAACATGGGGACAAACAACGCCCCATAGCTTACTATTCATCACAGACCCAGTGTCGCGATCCCTGCCCCACTGTGTACAAGCAGTAGTTGCAGCTGCAATGGCAGTGCAGGCTTCGGCCTCAGTAGTACTATTCCACCCTCTCACATTGAGAGTGCCTCATGCAGTCGCAATTATTTTACCGCAAGAAAAAGTAGTATATCTTTCTCCAGCTAGGCATCTTTCCTGTATGACCATACTGTTGAGCCAACCTCATATGACAATTGAATGATGCACAACTTTGAATCCGTCAACTTTGCTTCCAACCCCTGAAGATGGCAAACCACATTGCTGCCTGCAGGAGATTGAGCAAAAGACATTACCTAGACAAGACCTTACGGATGTTCCCTTGGATGAACCACATTGCTGCCTGCAGGAGATTGAGCAAAAGACATTACCTAGACAAGACCTTACGGATGTTCCCTTGGATGATGCCGAGGTGACATACTATGTGGACGGCTCGTGCAGGAGGGGTTCTACAGGACAGAACCTAGTGGGGTATGCAGTCGTTTCTGATACTGAAACTTTAGAAGCAAAATCTTTACCACACAACTTATCTGCACAAGCGGCAGAATTGATTGCCTTAACAAGGGCATGCACCTTAGCAGAAGGTAAGAATGTGAATATTTATACTGACAGTCAGTATGCTTTTTCTACTGTACATGTTTTTGCGCAGCAGTGGAAAAATAGAGGAATGATAACATCTACTGGTAAACCGATTAATCATGCGCAATTTATTTTAGATTTGTTAGATTCAATTCAGTTACCTAAAAAAGTAGCTATTTGCAAATGCATAGCTCATACGAAACAACAGGACAGGATTTTAAAAGGTAATGCAAGGGCTGATACAGCTGCGAAGCAGGCAGCTACAGCCACAACATTTTTTTATTTGAGTGAGGAATTACAACCCTCTGAAATTTTAGATTTCGAAATGTTAAAAACAATGCAGACACTTACTACAAATGTAGAAAAACAGAAGTGGATAAAACGAGGAGCAATCCTCGAAAAGGGACTGTACATCTCCAAGGAGAAGAAACCAATTTTGCCATCTAATTTGCTTAGATATGCAGCGTTGTTGAGCCATGGGCAGAGCCATGTCTCAACAGGGGGGATGGTACAGTTAGTGAATCGTGTATTTACAACCTACAGATTTACCAATTATACAAAAAATTTTTGTGCAGCATGCCATGTTTGTAATAAGCATTATGCACAAGGGGCGTTGAAGCCTAAGCAAGGGAATTTTCCTACACCACCATATCCGTTCCATACTATTTGTATGGATTTCATAGAATTGAATAAATGTGAGAATAAGAAATATTGCCTTATCATTATAGACATGTTTTCCAAATGGGTAGAAGCATTTCCAACTAAAAATCCAGATGCAGCTACTGTTGCAAAGGTCCTTGTTAAAGAAATTATACCCAGGTTTGGTATACCGGAAAAGATTTATAGTGATAATGGGACACATTTCGTGAACCAAAAGATTCAGCAACTTAGTCGCTATTTTGGGATATCGTTAAAGAACCACTGCGCTTATCACCCCCAATCTGCAGGGCTAGTAGAGAGGCATAATGGGGTGTTGAAGAATAAACTTAGGAAGTTGATAGCAGAAACACAGAAGAACTGGGTGCACTGTCTGCATTTAGCACTGTTAAGTATGAGAACTGTTCCAAATGCAAAGGGATTAACTCCTTTTGAAACTTTGTTTGGGAGGGCATATTATATACCTCAGTGGAAACCTCTCATGTCTACAGAGCAGGAGGCTGACAGTTCACTTGCAGGGTATATGAGGCGATTTTTGAATAACAAACTTTTTCAGTTAAATTCTGTTTCAGATAAAGAGCAACCGAAATCGGAAGCACCAGTAGCCCCAGGCACCTGGGTCTGGGTGAAGATTGTGAAGCGAAAGAATTGGAGTTCTCCGAAGTGGGAAGGTCCATACCAGGTACTACTGTCGACACCCACTGCAGTCAAGATCGCAGAGCAAGCTTCCTGGATTCATTTGACGCACTGTAAACTGGTTAAAAACTTTGAACCGGACAAAAACTTTGTTACTGTTGGACAAGAAGAACAAAATGGCCAGGTACAGAGTGAGTAGAGACATTGAGCAACCTCAGAAAACTCGTATGATCGTTTTTATTGCAATATTGATCACACTGTTCTTTTTGTTGTGGCCCTTCCTTTTTCCTGCCACAAAGGTTGAACTGATTAGACGTAATGAACCAAACATAGACTGGCATCCGAACTTTTAACACTTATCAGGCAATTACATGTGTGTATGCAGAGACTTTTAATGTTTCGAACTGCTGGGTCTGTACGGCCATACCAACAGCATATGGGGGTTTATTAATGACTGCTATCCCCCTAGGGGTCAATGAGACCTGGGAAAATCTGTTTTTTGACACAGTTGCTATTAAAGCACATGATAAGGTAGCATTGTATTTGCCTGTGACACAGAAAGGAATTGTATGTTTTTACAAAAGCTATACCATCCAAGTGGGATGGAGCAAGTGTAATGTTACAGTACAGTATAAATGTTATAGAAAACCAAATTATCTGAGTGGATCTTGTAGTACAGATTATGACTCATTTTTGAAATCTATGCATAAGACTCTTGATCAGGTACAATGCAATCCTGTACTTTTTAAACAGTTATCTGTAATAGACAGGAAAATGTTTCATGCAGGGCAGTCATTTCGTAACAAAGTAATAACTAAGGTAGAAGACTGTTATTTTGTGTTTGGTAAAAAAGTGTATAAATGGTTACCTGAGAATTGGTCTGGCAGTTGTTTTTTGGGGTACCTGGTTACGGCCATCCGACACACTGCAGTTTTGCCTCAAGGAAATATTCAAAATACTCGAGACATAACTAAAAAGACTGTTAAGAAACCTGAAAATCCAGTGGGACAAATTGAAGCAGGCTGGAAAGACCATTGTGATGTGGGAACCAAACTTGTGCACATGGACTTGAGTGATGCTGTTATATCCTGGGCAGGTATATCACCTATGTATGGCGGAGTTAAATCAATATGGGAGCTGCGAAAACTATCCAAACGTCTTGAAGTAATGAGTAATGCAACTTTTTCTGCTCTTGAACTGATAACTGATGAACTGAATGCCATGAGAACTGTAGTGCTCCAAAACCGAATGGCTCTTGATTTCACCCTAGTGGTGAGAGGCGGAACTTGCGCTTTAATCAAAGAAGAATGCTGTGCATTTATTCCTGACCATCAGCATGAGATTAACGATCATCTCGAGGTGATTCAGCAAGTATCGGCCATGACCAAGCCAGGCCCAAACCCTCTGACAGACTTTTTCCAGAATGCCTTTGGGGGGTGGGGCTCCATTTTTATGAACATATTGATTGCTATTGGGGTAGGATTACAACTAATAGGAGTTTGTATTTGTTGTGGAATTCCCCGCATGAAGAGATTAGTTAAAGAATTCATAGATATATCCGTATCTGAAACTATGTATCAAAGTACTGAATTTGAAGAGCTGCTAGAATGCGAAACACTTTCATAAAAGTTTAAACTGAATGACTTTCTTAACTGCAAATCCTGAATGGAAGAGGTCAGGAAAAGAAGCAAGCTGTTTATTCTTTTTTGAAAATAGAATAAAAGGTATTAACAGGAGGGAAATGTTAGAAAAATATGTATTAATGTGTGTATGCTTAATGCCAATTAATAATCAAGTATTTTAATACGCTTTTCATTCTATTTTTCATGCACTGTATTTTATACAAATTGAGTTTCATGTGAGACTGAAAAAGATGCTTTTTGAAAACTGCATTATGCTTTCTGAAACTTGCAATTTGCCCTCTGACCTAGTAAATGCTAGCACAGCAATATTCTTGTTTATGCCTTGTGGAAATGTACTTGAGAAGCAGGTGTTTATCTGCTAGGTCAGAAGCGAATGAATGAACAATGCTTTATGTTATAAATGTAATGATTTCAGACAAACAGCTCTGTCCAGAGGAGCGGAACCTCTGCAGCTGTAGTAATTTAGAGCTAAAGTAGACAAAGGATTATTAGAGAAATGAACTGCTAGCATTGTGCTTGATTTCAGCCATAGTATCTTGAATGTAACATAACATGTATCTAACTGAGAGTAACCAAGGCCATGTTGTTTTCCTCAGGAAGTTTCACATAAAAATTGATAAATCAGCAGAAATTCATGGGAAAGATGGTCAGCAGATGACGATGAAAAGGTGGTAATCTGTTACGTCAGCATGGTAGGACATAACTAGTTTAAGAATGTATAAAAATGAAAGTATTTCCTGTTTCTGGTTAGACAAACTCTGTATTAGCAAGTTTTTGTCTCCTTGCTGCAAGATTAAAGTGCCTTAACCTGAACCTACCGTGTTTTGATCATTTTTAAAGTATAAATTTCCTTTGACAAATCCCATGAGTGGAGGAGCTCCCTGGTCAGCCTCAGTAAGAAGCTGAGATCTCTTATAAGATCCTCCAAAGCTAGCTACGAAAACAAAATCCCCACTGGTTCTATGGGCAACCGCAAAGCATTCTATAGCTATGTTAAGAATCTCAATGGCAATACCCAGATCTGCTCTGAGTTATAGCACAATGGCATGCAAATTACAGAACCAACTGATATTGCCAACATCCTGGCAGATAGGTTCAGTGCTAACTTTACCCCACTCTCACCCCCTAAAGGGCCCATATCTATACAGGAAGAATGCAGAGTCCCTGTAATCACATCTATGCAGGTAAAAGCTGCACTCTCTAAAACCAAAAACACAGCTTCCATGGGACCGGACAACATCTCAGGCGGCGTTTTATATGAACTTCAGAATGAACTGGCTCCCCACCTAAGCACTATGTTCAATCATAGTCTCACATCAGGCTTTGTGCCCACTGAATGGCACACAGTAAGAGTTATCCCACTGCACAAAGGGGGAGCCACCACTGATCCTGTGAACTATCTCCATGTTAGCCTGATGAGCCTAGTCTGCAAGGCCATAGAATGTATCATCATGGAACTCAAAAACAAAGACATTGGTAACCTCCATACTCTGGACCCCACCCAGTTCGGGTTTGTGAAAGGCAGATCATGCCTTCTGAACCTGATCGACTTCTTTGTGGCAGTCACTAAAGCCGTAGATGAAGGTAAGGTGGTTCACACACCCTATCTTGACCTCGCCAAGGCTTTTGACACCATCTCCCATTCTGAAATTACAGATAAACTCACTAAACTAGGTATAAATCCCTATGTCACAAGATGGGTTGCCAAATGGCTCACTGACAGAACCCACACTTTAAAAGTTGCAGACTCCAAATCTGACTTCAAACCACTGACAAGCAGTGTACCACAGGGTTCAGTCCTGGGACCTCTCCTGTTTGGTATCTACTTCTCTAAAGTACAGGCTAGCACAGAAGGTCTCTGGCTAATGAAGTTCACAGATGACTGCAAACTAGGAGCCATAGTCGAGTCCCCAAATGATGTGGACATCCTACAGAAGGGCCTCACTGAGACAGATGCCTGGTGTCAGAGGCATAGCCTCAAGCTCAATGCCAAAATGTGCATTGTCATCCCCTTTGGTAAAAACTTTGTACCCATGAACTACCAAATAAATGGCAGTGTACTTAATGCCGAATGTGTGATGAGACCTTGGGACCCAGGTGGACAGTAGTCTCTCCTTTGATAATCACATCGCCACAGTAGTCAGGAAATCCTTCTATATAGCACACCTCATCACAAAAGGGTTCTCATCCAGGAAAAACGAGGTCATAGTTCCCCTCCACTTGGCACTCATAAGACCTATTATAGAGTACAACACCCCTTTTGGAATGTACCTCACAAGACATCTGCAGCAGCTGAAAAAGCCACAGAAGTACCTCACAAAGAGGATTACTGGCCTCAAACAGATGCCCTACACTGACCGTCTCAAAAACCTCCAGCTTTACTCTGTAGTATATCACCTACTCTGAGATCTCTGCCTGACATATAAAGCTATGTTAAACCCAGAGCTGTTGGACATGCTACACCTAAAGAAATCCCAATCCCTCCAAGGTACATGCTCTAAGGACCTAAACCTTGTCACCAAAATAAACAGGACATGCTGGAGGGATAGATTCCTGTCCCAGAGACTTCCTTTACTCTGGAACAAGCTACCCATCAGTGTCAAGCAAAGTTCCTCATTAGCACTCTTTAATAAAACTTTTGATGAGTGGATGGGCAATAGGAACTATACCTCGGGGATCACTTCTGTGGCTCTGCTCGACAGGGGCACAGGAAATTAACTTTCTTGAGTGGAGTAAGTCAGGGAACCTTGTTGGCTAGGCTTACTTAGGCCCTTGGGCCGATAGCCTAGTACCTACCTATGAACCTATGAACCTAACTGAGCTTTTAATAGTCTACAGACTGATTACCTAGTATTTCGCTGTGAACATTTGAACCTATGACCATGATTTATTGTGAACTGATCTTAAAGATTTAGAATTTCTGATTCCCTGTAGACTGGGAAGCATGCCCTGCCTCAAACTCACAGGCACAATGTTTCCTGGATTTTATTAACAAAAATACTCTGGAACAGACAGTACATGCTCCAACCAGAGGTTCAAACATGCTAGACCTAATACTCAACAACACAGAGGAGCACTGCACTCACCCCCCCCCCCCCCATGTAATGTCCTCACTGGTGAGGTCAGATCACAAAGCTGTCTCCTTTGAAATCAAAATCCCCTCAGAAAACCAAACTAAATCTGTAGCAGTTAGGAACTATTCTAAAATAAACTGCATCCTACTGAGTGACAGTTTGTCAAAATTCAATGCCCCCTGAACCCCCGCAATCATAGCAACTTACACAGAATTATTCACAAAACCCCTGTACAAAGTGAATGGCTGCATAGATGTTTCTGCACCTGCCAGAAGTAAGCCTATGAACACCAAAAGCAAACCATAACAGTAAAATCCAAATCTTAACAGGGTATATAACAAATGCAAAAAAAAACATGGTCAAAATCAGAAAGTGCTATTCTCATAAAGACAAGAGCTCACCAATTAAATTAAAAAAGAAACTAAGAGGATTAATTAAGCTCAAAAAAGCTAAAGACAACCACAAAGCCTACTTCAGCTGTGTGCAAAGCCTTAAAGTTAACACACCGCAGTGTGCTGAATGGGTTTTAAATGGCACTACCTTCACTGAACAGGCAGACATAGTGAAACTGCTGGTTGACAAATTTAGCTCAAACTTTATCCCCCATTCCCACCCCCCAGTACCTCCCGTGAAATCCTTTCTAGCATATTCCCCCAACTATCTGCAGGGGGCAGGACATGGCGGTGCTTGCCAAGGCCAAAAACATTGCCTCAATGTGCCCTAATAATATTCATGGTTGCTTCCTAAATAGCTTAAAACATAACTTTTCCAGGCCACTTCAGACACTCTTCAACTAAACCCTCAAAACAGGTTACATACCAAGTGACTGGAAGACTGCAATGGTCATCCCTCTTCATGAGGGTGGTTCATCAACTGACCCTGAAAACTACAGACCCATCAGTTTTACAAGTCTAACATGCAAAACCATGGAACATATTATAACAGAAATAATCAACAAGGATATTGGCAACCTATAGACACTGGACCCATCCCAGTTTGGCTTTGTCAAGGGAAGATCTTGACTACGTAATCTGGTAGACTTCTTCTTGACCATCATCAAGGAAATGGATGAGGAAAGATGGTGCATAATTCCTACTTTGATGTGGCTACAGTGTTCTATACACTCCTCACTCAGGTATCATTGACAAACTTACCAAACTAAGCCCAAATCACTATATAACTTGCTGGATTGCCAGCTAGCTCACAGATAGGACCCAAGAAGTTAGGATTGGCGAGACCACCTTCACCAACAGAATGGTCACCAGTGGAGTCCTTCAGGGATCCGTGATAGGCCCGCTTCTGTTTTGCATATACTTCTTAGAAGTCAAAGCTAATGTCAGTGGCCTCTGGCTCACAAAGGTTGGAAATGACTGTAAACTGAGAGCTATCATAAATTTACCTTCAGCACTAACATCTTGGAAGAGGAACTGACACAGACAAATAACTGTTGCCAAAGCTACAATACAGTGCCCTTTGGAAAAATGTTCACACAAGCCAATTACTCCACTGATAAAACATCCCTAAGAGATGACCTGGTAGTCAGGGATCTGGGAACATTTGTAGACAGTAATCTGTCAATTAGCCAACGTGTAGATAGGATAGTAAGAAAGTCATTCTAAGTCACCCAACTTATAAGTAAGGGTATGGCATCCAGGTCCAAGGGCGTTATAGTACTACTTTACTCGGCCCTTATCAGACATATTATTGTGTACAATGCCCCCTTCAGTATGCACATGACCAGGCTTTTGCAAGAGTTGGAATGCCCACAGAGGTTTCTCACCAGGAGAATCCAAGATATTAACACGCTGTCCTACACATATTGTCTTAAGGCCCTGTCTCTATATTCGGTGTCCTACAGGTAACTCAGAGGTAATATATGCTTGACATATAAGGCATCCTCAGATCCAGCCCTGATGGATCTTTTGCATATCCACAAAACAAACAACACTAGAAACCCTAGATCCAAGGATTTAAACTTTGCCTGTGACATAAATAGAACATGCTGGCAGCACTGATATGTGACTCAAAGCAGAAGCATAGCAGACACAACTAGTGCCCTGGGCCACTCCCATGAGCTAGACCCTGCCAGTCAGCTCTTTAAGTGAAAAGCAAAGAAAAAAAGAAACAGCTATTCCTTCCTACTGGCACACCAACCAGTTGGCCAAATGCATGACACACACACTCCCCTCTCTCCTGCCCCAGTCATGTCGGTCCCAATTCTGTGTCCTGCCTCTGACTCTCCTTCTTCACAATTTATACCCTGCCTGCATGGAATTTGCACTCATATTTTAGTTAAAAAAATGTCTTTTAAACTGTACCAAAAAGTTGCTACAGTTTACACCCAACTCCTCTGAGTGCTACGGGGCTCATGTTTTAGTTTAAAAAAAATTCTCATTTTAAACTGTAGCAAACTGCTTGCTACAAATGTAGCAAACAGTTGCTACAGTTTATACCCTGCCTGCATTGAGCACTACAGCTCTCAGGTTTTAGGTAAAAAAGAAGTTATTTTATTGCTTTTAAACTGCAGCAAACTGTTTGCTTCAGTGTAGTACCAGTTTAGATCACACAGAAAGTGCTACAGACACAGGTTTGATGGCAAATGTGTTACACTAACGTGCAATCAGGATGATGGATGGCAGATCGTGCCCTCTAACAGTTTGCTACCAGGGCAGTTGCCCCTCTTGCCCCACCCTGGCAATGCTACTGCTCAAAGGATCTCCATGTTATGGAAAAAGTTTTGTTCCATCTGTAGTAGAATTCACCCCTGGGCCTATTCAAGTGTAACCTTCACTATTTAGTGTAAAATTGTAAATTTACCCTGGTCTAACCCCCATGTCTCCAACGGACAGAGGCAGAGAGTATGTAAAATATTACCTAATTAACTTACCCCCTCTTTAAGCCCTTAGCCACCTCCAGACTAATATATCCCTCCTAATAGACATCCAAGCTTCATGGAGAGACAATTGGTTTGGGTTGCACGATTAGGCTTATAAAGACCCTACTGGTCATTACCATATTATATAGCTAGTATAAAGCCAACTTGGAGGTCTCATAGTTTTCTTCTTAAGGTAAGCAGTGCCAAGAACTGTATTTGGAAAGTGTAGAACATTTCTAGTCTACATTCCATAGCCATAAGGATATTTGGAGCTTTGTGTGAGAAGAAGTAAAGGAAAAATAGGTTTATATTATAAGATGGATGGTTGAAAACATTGAACACCATATGGTCGATGTCTTCAAACATCAAACTTATAAAAAAAAAAAAGTACCCTAATGGGTTTAAGCAGGGGGCAAACCCCCCTGCACCCCCCACACCCCCACTACTTAAATATACCAACTCAGAGACCGCACTACATTGCAGTAAATGGAAATCTCTCCTTATGGAGATTTCCATTTACACATTCGATGTTGTGCGCTTTCGTTATTCTCATGTCGGCAATATCAGCTTCGATATTGTCGGCTTTCGAGAATAAAATATAGACCTGGAAAAAATCAGGAGACTATTATTATGTTTTTTAAACAGAACTAATAACAATATACATTTAGTAAACATAGTGACTTACTTTTAAGGGAATAATTAAAAGAACTTAACCAAACAAGGGTTGGGAGGGTGGCCTAATGGTTAAGGTGTCTGCCTTACAAACACAAGGTGCAGGGTTTGAGTCTCACAAGGGATAATTGGCTAGGCTTAAAATGGCTCGTAAGGGCAGTTAGCTTAGTGCGAACCTATGAACAAGGGAGTAAAGATACCCTGTACAACAGTACCTGTACAAGATGGGAATATTAGAAGCAGATTCAAGGGGCAAAGGGCATCTCATCACTAAAGTTATTTGCCCTTAGTTTAAAAGAAAGGAAAAGAGAAATGCAAACTGCATGTTTTCAGGATAAAAATGTTAATTTTGTTAATATGATAGATACCTCTCAACTGTCCAGATTTTAGCAGGATGTCCAGATTTTTCCCTTGTATTTTTGGTCTGTTCCTTATAAAATTTGTAGTTTTCTGGCAAATCACAAGGATTTGAATGCAGTAAATGACAGGCATTTGAGTTTCAGACTTGATATCCTTCAGAAAATCCATGCAAACACAAAACACATTATTCTGACAATTTTATTGCACCTACAGTTACAGCTGTCATACAGGTTCCATAATCCCAGCCACCCCCTTTAATTGCAGTGGAACAAGTTCTTTCAGTCCTCTCAAGAGCTAAGGACACCTCATCCACGGGTCCTGTGGTTACATTCCGGAAGCTAGGAAACAGCTATTATAATGATATTTTACAGCAGTGGCCCAACCATAGACCCTGATAACTGTAGACCCTTTAGTCTTACTAGCCTCACATGTAACACTATGGATCACATTATCTCAGGACTTCATTAATCTGGACATTGAAAATCTCTTTATCTCAATATCTTAAATCTTAATACCTTCATCAACTCAGATTTGTAAAAGGAAGGTCCTACCTCTTTAACCTTGTTAATTTCTTTGAAAAGGTGATCAAAGCAGTGGACAGCGATTACATAGTACATGCAGCATATCTGGACCTGGCCAAGGCCTTTGGCCCTATTTGTCATGCAGGTATTATTGGCAGACTTGTAATTCTGAAGATAAATCTTCATGTTGGATGCTGGATAACTAACTGGTCATTTGACAAAACCCATGTAGTTAGAATTGCAGGTACCACTTCTGAAAGCAAAAAAATGTACGAGTGGTGTGTCACAGGGCTCCGTGTTGGTCCCTCTCTTATTTGGCATCTCAAACCTTCAGACCAGCATGCCTGGCCTAAGGTTATCTAAGTTTGCAGGAAACTGTAAACTGAGTGTTCTTATTTGATCCTCACCTGATTCACAATTTTTCCAACAAAGACAATGATCTCAAATTAAATATGAAAAATGTGGAACAGCACATTTTGATAAACAAAAGATACCATGTAGGTGACACACTCCTCCACTCAGACACTGTCATAAGGGATTCAGGTGCTCTTATTAATAATTACCTATTAACTGATCATCATATCTCTGCAGCAATTTGGAAATCCTTCTACCTAGCTCATCTAAATTCCAAAAGCATGTGCACTATATCCGAAGAAGTCTTAATTTCCCTTTTCTAGTCTCTTATCTGACCCATTATACAATACAATCCACCCTTTTGGCATGTAGCTGTCTAAACATATCATTTAAGTTGAGAGACTTCAGAAATCCATAACTGAAATTATCAGTGGCCTCAAAAATCTTAGTTATTTGGACAGACTGGTAGTACCCTGTCTCTTATAGACTCAAACATGGAGATCTGTGTCTAACCCTTCGAACCGTAAAAGTTATAACCCTGTTTGCTTTCCTGATCCTTCACAGAATAAATGGTACCTCAAATACCCAGTTAAAGGAAGTTAATCTTCATCAGCTGATAAAAAAAAGACATATTGTCATGACAGATTCATATAGCAATGTGTCCCACACCTGTGGAACAAACATCAACAACATGTCAAGCAAAGTAGCAACCTTGCCACTTTCAAAGTAAACCTAGATAATTGGATGGGCAGCCTTAAATTCTCCCCTGTTCTGGCTTGCCTTGCTAGTGGGAATTTTTGAATAAGGTTTTTTGGTTAAGCTTGTAATGATCTTCAGACTGATTGCCTAGTATTTACTTGTGAACTTATGACAACATCCTTTTAAACCTAAGAAAGATATTTGATTCCTTGGAACAGACATTTTTTGAGATGCCATTTGAGTTTATGCCGTTGAAGTCCTCTTTTTAAAAAGATGTCGTGCTCTCTACTAACTTTCATTACTGCAGGTAAATATTAATGGAGAAACCTAGCAAACCTTTATTTTAATTACAGGTACTAGACAAGGTTTACCCTTATTTCCTGTGTCATTTTCGATGATGACTTGCATACTAGCAGTTTAGTTGATACAGCATCTCCAACTTGCTTTTGTTGGGGTGTAGTCTGACTGCAATAAACAGAAATGCAAATCCCTCCCAAAGAATGAATGCAACCATTAGATCAAGAAGTCTCCATTTGTTTTCCACAGAAAGTGGAAGATTCTTGCCAGAACCTTCTTCATAGTGAGATCTGTGAATAACAGAGGTTGCAAACCTTTGAACAGACTGAGAAAACATGACTGTCACAGACTTCAATCGGCTTGTAAATAAGAAACTTCCTACAACAGTAGTTCGACCTTTCCTAGCAAGAGCACTTCTGTAGGAAAAGAACAGAAGAAACTGTTGGGTTGTAACCTGATAAATATATTTCGGCAGTGCAGTTTGCAGATGATAGGGCCTTATGGATGGCAGACCTACAAGTAATCTGACAAATCTTTTTTTTTCTTCTTTTTCTTTTTCTTAACTTTATTGAAAATGTCAATTAATAAGTGACATTAAACTCTGAACAGAAAAACAGAACAAGAAGTAATAATAATCATGGGTGCCAGAACCATAGTGCCAGGGTGAGCAGGAGCCCCCCCCCCCACACACACACTTACAGCTACAAGACCTGTCGGGAAAAATGAATGAAGTAGAGTTTTCACTCTAATGTGGATTTGCTAAACTAGCTGTTCTTGTTCTCTTATTGCTTTGTGTTACAGGAGTTATGCCCCTGCCGTTCCATTGGTGCTGCCAGAGTCATGCCGGTAAGGAGAGTTTTGTTCTTGTGTGTGTGTGTGTGTGTGTGTGTGTGTGTGTGTGTGTGTGTGTGTGTGTGTGTGTGTGTGTGTGTGTGTGTGTGTGTGTGTGTGTGTGTGTAAAATGTCCCAGTTAGGTATATCTGGTGGTTAGTGTCTTTAAGTTTCAGTCTTCCTATCTTTCAGGAAACACATAACACAAAACACTTTATTTTACAAACTTTCTAAGATTATACAAGCAATATTTAAAATGTGCCCTTGGTTTTGGGCCTTTGCCCCCAAATAAATTTTGGCTTTTTCCAGATTTCTTGTGCTGTAAAGTTGAGAGATTTAGCTGATCGTCAAGTGGATTTTACAAGGAGCTGACAGCTTCAGGGGAAGAGAAGTTTAATGCTACTTATGATAAGTTGTTTTCATTGTTAGTAGCACAACAGGTAGTATACTTGTTTTTGATGCAGAAGGCTGTGGGTTCTACTCCTACAGTATGCAGATGGATCGCTGATACTGTACTGTGTTGTACTTTAATGGGAGTGGAGACTGCAATCCTATGAATGTCCTCCTTTGGAGGAGTTACTTAGTAACTATGAACCCATTATCAGTTTGCCATCCATTCCCCATTACAAAATTACTAGCTTATCATTTTGTAATGTAGCATAGGCAATTTATTCTCCAAGGGCAACAGGCACTTTATTTGTAGATGAAACAATGAAATATAAAGCTGTTTGCTAGCAGCAACCTCTTCATTAGTTACAGATCCCTTTAATTTGGAATTATTTAGATGACTTACTTCTGCAGAGATTTTGTATATTTACTTGCATATTTACTGATATTGGTAGATTGTAATGACAGAAGTTTGAGTGGGCTTTTATGGTTGAAATTTCCTGAAATGTGTAGTTTTGTCATTATTGGTTCATACATTTTGTTTCATTGCTCACTATAAGACTGTTCCAAACTACAAATTTAAAATACATTCTAACAAGTGGTGTTGTGTTATATAAGGAATATAATTTAATACAATCAGGAAGGTGAATCAAAGAACGTATACATGTATGCTTGCTCACAGGATGCAGGAGATCAAAATAGGGGAAGAGACCAGTCAATAATGGTGTCCCCCAGGGTTCAGTGCTGAGAGTTTTTCTGTTTGGCATATACATCTCAAAAGTAAAAGGAAATACCAAAGGGCTTTCACTGACTAAGTCTGAGGTGACTGCAAGCTAGGAGCTTTATTGAATCCCCAAATGACTTAACCATCATGCAGGAAGGTTTGTCCCAAACCATAACTGGTGCCAGAATCAGGAATTGAAACTAAACTCCAAGAAATACATTACCATATCCTTTGCTAAGTCATCTATTCCAGGGAACCGCCAAATTGACAATGTCCCCTGAGAAATGCCTCATTTGTTTGGCATTTGGGAACTTGTGTGTACAGTGACCTAACTTTTGACCAACATGTGTCCAGAGTCATAATAAAGTCTTTCTGTATTGCACAGCTTATAAACAAATTGATTGTGACTAGATCTAGAGATGTTATTGTCCCCCTTACAAAGCTCTCATTATGTCAATCATTTTGTGTAATTCCCACTTTGGCATGTATATGTCCAGACCCATGCAGCAAGTGGAATACCCACAGAGATACCTTACTAAAAGGATACAAGTCCTAAACAGTAGGTCTTGCATGGACCACCTCAAAGATTTATCACTATTCTCAGTATCCTACAGAGTGCATTGAGGTGACATATATATATATATATATATATATATATATATATATATATATATATATATATATACTTCACAACAAATAAAAAGTAAAAGGTTGTTTATATTTTGGATTTTACTTTTCTTTTTTATTTTATTTGTTGTGAAGTATGCTTAGAGGTGACATGTCTGGCATACAAGGCATCCCTTGACCTAATGCAGATGGACCTACTGAACATCAGCAAGTCAAATGACATCAGAAATACTCAATCCAGGTAACTAAACTGAATGTTGTGGAGAGATGGATATATATCCAGAACAGACTATCCATTCAAGTAAAACAAAGCTCATCCCTGTCCATATTCAAATGCAACTTGGATCTAAGGATGGATAATAGAAAATGTACTCCAGGATTACTCCTTGTGCCACTAATGGATAGAGGCAGTTCCTAAATGCTGCATCCCTTACATGGATCCCCTCAAATTATCTACAGTGCATGAGCGGCCTTAGGTCAACTGGTGCCCTAGGCAAAAGGGCTCCACGGCGCCCCCACGACACCACCCGGTGCCCCCATCCTGGTCTACCTACACCAGGTAAATACTGGAAAAGCTACAGTGTGATAACATTTATTCTCACTAGGTCTAATATACAGTTATCAGCCATGGGATAGGTAATTCCAATCAGGAAATGTTAATTCAAGCACCAAAATGGAAATTGGCTAAGCTTAAACGTCCTCCAAGTGAACCTATGTTGTGGTAGTAAATAGTTTTAAGAAAAATTGCCCTTTTTAGATCATTAAGTGCCCCTGCCACCCCCCCCAGTCTTCAACAGCTTCCGGCGCCTCAAATAATAATATAATGTATAATATCATCAACTCATCAATGTAAAGGCAACAGTTGATACCAACAGTACTTGTAGCTAACAAACAATTGATAAGGAGCAATGAACTGCAAATTATATGCAAATGAGTGGGAAAACACAACAATAAACAAATTAAACTTCATGTACTTACATCAAATAAGGATATGCCAAGAGTCAAGATACTGAAATCCTATAGGCTGCAAGGGTGCTTGGGTAGAGGGAAGAGACATAGGCTGCAAGGGTGCTTGGGTAGAGGGAAGAGACATAGGCTGCAAGGGTGCTTGGGTAGAGGGAAGAGACATAGGCTGCAAGGGTGCTTGGGTAGAGGGAAGAGACAAGCATAAAAAGTAATTAAAACGTTGAGGTGATGCGCATAAAGAATGAAATGGGGTAGGTTAGTATTAATAAAACAGGTAATAAAAGATAGTAACAACTAACAAGGAAGCTTAGGCCTGTAAGTGGATGTTTAACTATCCACAAGGAATAGAAAGATAGACCAGAGAAAGTAATTTAGCTGGATTAAAAAGTATAATTGGGATCCTAGGGCAACAGTGAAATGGAAGGGCTATGAAACTAGATGTTCCTACAAACCGGTTCAATGTACAGAGCATTATAAAATAAATCATGAGATGTTTATAGGTCCCTCTTAGTAGTAAACTCAAAATGTAAGAGATGACAAATTAAGATCATTCAAGGCAACTGTTATTAAGTGACGGAATAGAATGACCTCTTATGAAATGTGAACACTGATGAGTGATTTTACTTTGAAAGGCTTGATAATTTTACTAATATTAGCAAACAGTTGGGTAACCAAGTTAGCAAAGTGTCCCTCTTTTACTTAGGAACCGAGATCATTGACCTTCTTCTAAGAGATTAGATGGTGCTTTCCAACATGAGGCTATATAAGCACTCATCTGGATGGAAACCTGTAAAAGCCATAATCTCCATTTAGGTGGTTAAGGGTTTCAAGTCTTGGGATAAGCCTTTCCAAAAGATAACTTGTGAGCAAGGAAATTGTGCTTGTAAAATGTTCATAATCCAAAGAACCATAGTGGACCAAAACTTGTGAATTGGTGGGCAATCCCAAAATTGGTGCAAAGCTCTCAGTTTAGGTAGTCCACAGTCCTGACATGATATGACATCATTGAACCCATTTAGGACACTTAAAGCAGGGTCCCAATAACCTTGGTGGATAGAAAGAATCTTCTTCTCAAAAGTATAAAGCAGCATCATGAATGAATGTATTGTCTTTTAACAACTGAGCTGCCCATTTAGAAGGGTTTTATATATTTCATATGATATCGTTAACTTTTGATGTAATATTGCTTAGTAACAGAAAAGTAAGTGGGGGGCTTCGCCCCCCACACCCCCCGTTGTGGGGGCTGTGCCCCCCACACCCCCCTAACTATATATTCTAACTCCAGGGTCGCACTGCAGTCGGGAAGGGGGCATATTCCATTTTCTTGCTAATAATACTTGTCAGGCAAATGAAGTGTCAGGAAAATGAAATTTCAGTCATTTGGTCTCAGGCAAATGAGTGTCAGGCAAATAAAAGTTAGGTCAAAAGAAGTAGACCCATATATATATATATATATATATATATATATATATATATATATATATATATATATATATATATATATATACTGTACCAGTTGGCTACTCGTCTTGTGACATATCACAAAGAGGATCCTAGGCCTTAAACACTTGTTCTATATAGACAGACTCAAAAAACTCCAACTATTCTCTGTCTCATATCCCCTACTTAGAAGAGATCTCTGCTTGACTTATAAAGCCATGTCTGACCCAGCTCTGTTAGAAATGTTACATCTAAAGAAATCCCAATCCCTCCAGACCACATGCTCCAGAGACCTCTACCTCATTACCACAATCAACAGAACATGCTGGAGGGATAGGTTCACAACCCAGAGACTGCCCGTGCTATATAATGGACTTCCCATACATGTCAAACAGAGCACCTCACTGGCCCTCTTCAAGAAAAATCTTGATGAGTGCATGAGAAACAGAAAATTCACCCCGGAGATCACTCCAGTGGGTCTACTCGACAGAAGCACTGGGAGCTAAGGTCAGGTGGCACAATGCCAGGGTAATCCTATGGGCTAGGCTTGTAAAGGCTCCAGGGCCATTAGCCTAGTGCACACCTATGAACCTATACGGGTTAAGCCCCAGCTGGCAGAGTTTCTCAATGATACCTGAGTGGGGATTGTGTTGAAAGCCTTGGCCAAGATAGGCAGTATGTACTGCTTTGACTTAGTCCAGGGCTTTGGTGACATTCTCGAAGTCTACCAGGTTTAGTAAGTATGATCTACCCTTAATGAAGCCAAACTGAGCTGGGTTAAGAGTTTAAAGGTCGCCTATGTCATTGTTGATAAGGTCCATGATGATTCTTTCCATGGTCTTGCAGATAAGGCTGGCTAGGCTTATGGGTCTATAGTTTCCACGGTCATTTGATGGACTCCCTTTGTTCAAGGTGATTACAGTTGCTGTTCTGCACTCTGCTGAAACAAAGCCAGTGCTCAGGGTATGGTTAAAGAAAGTGCCAATTTGATCCACTAGGTCATGTTTTAGGTTGTTTAGTAGGCAGCTTGGGATGTTTTCTGGTCCCACAGAGTCCATGTTTTTGGCCTTGGAGAGCAGGGATATGCCTTGCTCATTGGAGATACTGGGGAGAGGAATGGTGTCAGGTATGCGTTGGTTGGTGGGGACAAGGGGTTGAAGTTTGCACCAAATCAGTCAGATAAGAGGTTGGCAATTTCCTTGGGGTCAGTGTGAGTGGTACCCTCTATTATGAGTTTGACGCACAACTGGGCATTCCCTTTTAGATTTTGGACATAGCTAAAGAATGCCTTATGATTGTCTGTAGCTAGGAAAGCTAATTTAGCCTCATAAGTAGCATTAGAGGTCTTTACCAAATGTCTGATTTGCTTGTTCAAGCTGCAGAGAGTATTCTTTCTCTGCTGACTAAGTTCCCTCTTGTTCTTAGATATCAGTTTCTGTCTTTAGTTATATAACCTGTTTATACTCGAGGTCCATCAGGGTGACTTGTTTTTATGGTAGGACTTGGTTTTGATCCTGTTAGGTACAGCAGAGTTAATACAGATGTTTAAATGGCTATACGGGACATTTGTGTACTCCTCTGCATAGAAGTCATTGCTGGCTGTGTTAGCAGGGGGACTGAAACTTTTCAAACCATTTTTGAGTAGGTTATAGTTTGTTTTGAAGAAGTTTCTCATTTTTATTGCTCCTATGGATGTATCAGGTCTGATTGTTACTTCAAACGAGACAGATTTATGGTCTGACCTTACTAGGGAGGGTAGAACACAAGGGGTAATGCAGTGAACCTCCCATATTGGTGAGTACTAAGTCCAGAACATTTGAGCCCCTTGTGGGGGTGCAGACTAACGGTTTCAAAGCATTTGTATTAACAAAGTCCAGGAAACTCAAGGCAATCACGCTTGTGCTTATGTATGTTGCTGGCTTGTCATAAGGATAGCTGAACTCTCCAATGACCAAGGTGTTTGGCTGTATATTGAGTGACTCAAGCAAGTTCATGTAGGTAGTTGCTTCTCATGGTTCATAGTGGGGGACCTGTAGCTAACAATGATGTGGTAGGTTGTTTTACCTATAGTTATTTGGACCTGAAGAAGCTCAAGAGAATCATACTGTTTAACCAGTCTTGAGGTGTATTTGAATTTAATGAAGATGGATACACCTACACTCCACCTATGGTTCTTTCACTCTTGTTTGGAGGTCCGAATGTGTGGAAGGCATTATAGCTTTGCATGGCTGGGGTGCTTTCAGCGGCCTTGAACCAAGTCTCAGTGACTGCACAGACATCATCATCTTCCAAAGTGAGGAGTGCTTCCAGGGTGTGCAGTTTCCTGTTTAGACTCTTAGCATTAAACAGCATAACCCTGAGTTTGTTTATAGTGGATTTTTTTTTTTTTACGTTGGACGTTTTGCTGTTTTGGTACTGCCTAAAAACGGCACTATGGGGGAGGTAAGCATCTTTGCCAGTATTCAAAAGCCTAGAGGAGACAAGTGAAGACCATCTCAGGCAAAGCAGGGTGGCCTATCGACCACATCTTCACAGGCTGAAAGATACTGGATCCCCCTGGATTGACATCAGAAGCTAAGCCAACTGTTAAAGTCAATCATTTTTTGTTTATGTTGTGGCATCATCCTGGGCGAAGGTAGAATGCTGCTTAGGGCTAGTTGTCCTTTGTGCAACTAGGTTTTGGTGAAATTTCAATTGTGCTTTTACAGGAAAATGTCACTCAAGGTGTCTGTGTCTATACAGGGCACTGCCAAACACTTGAGAGGAAACTAATGAGTAGACCCTGAAAATTTAAGGGTGAAGTATTTAGGCAGATATTCTGAAGTTAGAAACAAATCAAGCAGTACTTACTGAAAAGAAAGAATTAGCTTGCCAAGAATGATGAAAAGAGGGGAGTCACATGAATGGCTACTACTAGTGTTGGTCTCACCACAGCTTTGCTCTGCTGGGATACAAGGCTCCTTTGCGTCTTCTCTTACCAGAAGCAAAAAATTAGCACCAATCCCAAGATAAGAAGCAGGCCACTGACTGTTTGGTGATCCACAGTCTTGTCCCAGGTGATGCAAGGGTCAGATGGGTTGTTGTAGTCTTTTTTCTGGTAGATGCCCTGAATAGCAACTAGACCAATCAGGAACATCAAGCACAGACAATCACTGCCCAACCAGAAACAGTCAGGAATAAAGGCACTCTGCTCCTGCTCTCACCTGAAGTGAAATACAAGCACAAATTCCAAGCTGGCACTTTTGAAGCAGTTATTAGGCTTTCCAGTGATCGGCAGTCTCCAGGAAATAATGTCCCTGTGCTGCCTGTCTCACCAGGAGAAAATAGAAGCACTAATCCCAAGATGACTATTGAGAGGCAGAATGTGGCCTCTCCAGTAGGTGGTCTTGCAATAGTGCAGATTTTAAAGGTAAGTTGGTATCTTTCACTTCTGTAAAATCTTAGAATGTATAAATGTAACTACGGTTTGTGTATAAATGTAAATAGAAATGTAACTACTCTATGTTTAACTGGAACTTAGTATAATGCAAAGTTAGCAAATGCAGCAAAGGGCCATCTCTTCCATCGGCAATTTACTATCAACAGTCCTGAGCACAAATCTTTATAAAAAGAATGTGGCAAACAAATGTCGTTTCTCTTCATTAGCAGCTTGGATTAATTCATAGGCTCAAATCACAAATGATGCTTGGAAACTTGCTGGTTAATAGTTCAGCAGCCCCTCTCTTATTTATTAAGTTAATCATTGAATTAGTTAGTCTAGTTACCTATCTGTCTATCTACCTATCTATCTATCTATCTATCTATCTATCTATCTATCTATCTATCTATCTTCCTATCTATTTATCTATTATCTGTCTCGCTGTATAGTTAGTTGATTAATTATTTTGCCTCTCTATCTATATCTCTATAGTTAATTGATTATCTGTCTATCTATCTATCTATCTATCTATCTATCTATCTATCTATCTATTTATCTATCTGTCTTGCTGTATAGTTAGTTGATTAATTATTTTGGCTATCTATCTCTATAGTTAATTAATTACTTTATCTATCTATCTATCTATCTATCTATCTATCTATCTATCTATCTATCTATCTATCTATCTATCTATCTATCTATCTATCTATCTGTCTGTCTATCTATCTATCTATCTATCTATCTATCTATCTATCTATCTATCTATCTATCTATCCGTCTATCTAACTATCTATCTATCCTATCTACCTATCTATCTGTCTATTATTTATCTATTATATGTCTCTCTGTATAGTTAGTTGATTAATTATTTTGCCTATCTCTATATCTATAGTTAATTGATTACTTTATCTATCTATCTATCTATCTATCTATCTATCTATCTATCTATCTATCTATTATCTGTATTGCTGTATAGTTAGTTGATTAATTATTTTGCCTATCTATTTCTATCTCTATGGTTAATTGAGTACTTTATCTATCTATCTATCTATCTATCTATCTATCTATCTATCTATCTATTTATCTATCTATCTATCTATCTATCTATCTATCTATCTATCTATCTATCTATCTGTCTACCTATCTATTTATCTATTATCTGTCTTGCTGTATAGTTAGTTGATTAATTATTTTGCCTATCTATACCTCTATAGTTAATTGATTATATCTATCTATCTATCTATCTATCTATCTATCTATCTATCTATCTATCTATCTATCTATCTATCTGTCACATGGATTGCCTGGTTCTTTCTCTTTATTTGTCTACACGTTATGCAATGCATACAACAATAAGTTCAGTAGTAGTTATAAACACTAGTTTTACATACATGTTTTAAAAGAATGATAAGTTACATGGTTTCAACAATTATTCCTTGTCTCCCAGCAGTACTCTGATGTTTTCTTAAATTAGCATTGTCATTTTTATGGTGTGACAGAATGTAACAGCTGAATGACTGCAACTGAAAAACAACCACAGACACTGAAAGAAAAGTGCAGACACAATTTATTATTCGTCAAAACATATAAAAAAATAAAATCAGATTCCTGTTACTATGACTAAGTGCTTTTGCCCTCACTTGTTACCAGGCATCATCAGAGTTGTTTTTCACATTCTATTTCCCCTATTTATATAAAAAAAACACAGTTACGTAACTTTCTGTGATTGAGTAAAAAGGTCATGTTGAACATTTTTCAAAGAAACATAATAATAAAAAATGTTGTAAAAAACATTATAAAGAAATTTTTGTACATATCAAAAACTTCTAGGAAGCTCTGGAATTATAATAAGCTTAAATAATCTATCATCACAAATATGCATAGAAACAAGTGTTATGTCAATACAAATCTTACTAACAGCATTCATGCCAATCCAGACTAATACATTTAATATTCTTTCACCCTTTGTTTCAATATAGATAAAATAGAAATATTCTCATTAATACCTGGCTCAGTTTTGGCATTGAGCCTTAACTGCCACTTTGTTTATTTTACTTCCATGTCAAGTTTTGGGTCATACTCTCCTCTCTTTAGTATATACCCTGTCTATAATAAAAAATAGGAACCTTTTAAATTAACACAAGTAGTGCTGTGTACACATGAAGCACTTGTTGTCTTTTTATTTTTAATGTCCCTGGTGTGTTCTACAATCCGGTCACTCAATCTCCTTGTGGTTTTACCCACATAAAACCCTGCACAGGTTGTGCACGTTGCTACATAAACCACCATATTAGTGTTACAATTACAGTGACCTGGATTTTGTAGGTTCATATGGTCCATCGTTAATGAATTTACAATAACTACATGTTCCACGTTCACTCATTTGGGAAATACTGTATAATTTTTAACAACCTATTTATCCTGCATTTCCAAAATCTCTTTTATATTCATTCCTTTACTATAAGCTACTTTGGGTTTTAAACCTGATTTTGATTTCAAATCTGCAGCAAATACTCCATCCCATGTCATATTCAATTTAGAAACTAAACAGGGTGCTTCTTGGTTGTGCTGGATGACCATTACATAGCTACCATGGGATCTTTGATTTATTTCTTTACACGTAGTACCTGTTGTTCTTAGAATGGGGGTAAATTCTGATGTCCGACCTTTAAAGATCTTGTTCCTTATTTTTATGAGGAAACATAAGGGGTAACCCCTATCCTTAAACATCCCTATTAAGGTGACCATCTCATGCTCAAATCTTCCATCATCACTAACCAATCTTGATAGCCTAACCATTTGTCCTTTAACCACGTTTCCTTTTTGATGTAATGGGTGACAACTATTGAACTGCAAAAGTGTGTTGGAATATGACTTTTTCCTATGTATGCTAGATGTCAAGTCACCTGTCAGGTTGACTTTTTCCAACAAAATATCTAAAAAGTCAAACTCTGTTCCATGTATCCTGAAAGTAAATTTCAGAAACTGAGTAGCGTTGTTTAAATAATCAATAAATTATTTTACTTCTTCTTCATTACCTGCTCACAATATCAATATACCATCCAAAAATCTCAAAAAATCAAGATTTTGGACATATAGGGTGAGGAAAAAACAATTAGCACTAAATTAGCAAAGGCAGGTACACATTTTGACCCCATTGCTACACCTGTAGTTTGTCAAAAAAATTCACCTTCAAAGAAAAGGAAATTATTTTTCAGAATAACATCCATCAAGTCAACCAACAAGTTCACCTTTTCATCAGTAATAATACCGCCTATTCTTAAACTTTGAAAATAAAACTCTAAACCAGCTTTATGCAGTATAACCGAAAAAAGGTTAATCACGCCTATAGCCAAAAACATAAATTCTTGTCTGATATTAACACCTCTCATGAGTTCAAGGCAGTGCAAGAATCATGTAAAACGTGTAATGTTTTGTAAAACTTTTTGTGAATAACGATCAACGTAGGCCGCTATTGGTTCAGTCTTTCATCCTCTCACTGCCACAATAGGTCATTTTGGTCCTTATGTATTTTAGGTATACCAAATATAGCTGGAATTATTGGAGTGTCATTAGTCAAGAAATCAAGTTCAACCTTAGTAACTGACCCTTGATAAAGGGCATCATAGAGCGACATATCTATCTTGGCATAGGCTCTATTGATCTCATTCTTAGGTACCCTTTCATAGGTTGAGATGTCATTCAAAATGTCATACATTTTACATACATAGTAAAAATGTGTCATAATAGCAACACCCCCACCTTTGTCTGGCTTCATCAACCTGTAGTCTTTGTTTCGAATTAGATCTTTTAGACATGACCTTTCTTCACAGGATAAATTGTCTTGAAAAATGGTATTGAAATTATACAACTTCCTAATTTCTAACTCATACATATGCTCAAAAGCATATACCACAGGGTTGTATGGGGGTATAAAAACACTTTTATGTTTCAACAACCTTGCACTTATATTAGGCTCCTCTTCATGGTTTGACAAAAAAAAAAAACAAATGTAAATTCAACTGTCTAGTGTACAACTTCAGATTAATCAGTAAATTTGCCAAGTCAGGTTTATGCTCAGGTACAAAATTGAAACCTCTCCTTAATAATTTAAAATGTATATCTGAACGATAAAATCACATAAATTATATATTGTAAATCCTTGACTACACACAATTTGTGCTTTATTGTCTTCAGTATGCAATGAGTCCACAGAAAAAACTTCAACCTGAGCCTTTAATACCTCACTCTTCCCCTCCCTCTTGCTTTCAATGCACTTCTGTGGAGTATTTGGTAGTTGGAGCGACCTTGTGAGGCTTAACCTCCCCGATTCATCAGGCATTCTGAATTCCTCAACTGAGTTCTAAAAAATGTTCACGCTCTTTCTCGTTTAGTGTATCATCCCCATTAAAATCATTATGACCATGACCATTATGACCATCCATTCTTGGATCATTGTCTTTATTTAACATACCCACAGGTTTTTGTGCATATGGAGGGGGGGATAAGCTTTTTTATCTGCATAATCCTTAGCATCCCTACTGATTTTCATAGGTTCATAGGTTGGTACTAGGGTATCAGCCTTAGGGCCTGTACAAGCCTAGCCATAACAATTTTCTGGATATTTCTTCCCACAATATTTGCTTCCCTGGACCCCTGTCTAGCAGGGTGACTGACATGATCCCTGGGGTAAATTTCCTATCTCCCATCCAGTCGTCAAGGTTCCTTTTGAAGAGGGCCAAGGAGGTTCTCTGCTTGACATGTATGGGCAGTCTGTTCCAGAGTATGGGAAGTCTCTGGGTCAGGAACCTATCCCTCCAGCATGTTTTGTTCATTGTGATGACAAGGTTTAGGTCCCTGGAGCACGTAGCTCTGATGGATTGGGATTTCTTTAAGTATAGCATGTCCAACAGCATTGCTTTCTTTGAATATTGTCTTTAAAAAATTTGTCAAGATCACAAAAAATGCAATTATAACTTTGTGTAACATTAGAAAAGAATACATCATTTGTAATACTATTATTAAGTTCATCAATATCTTTTTTAAGCTTTATCAACTTATGTTCATTTTTGCATTTAATAATGCTCATTAGTTCAAAACCGGTTCTGTCAAATAATTTGATCAGTTCCTAGTGCATCACTGAGCCATATTCAGTACCTCCTGGGTATTTCCAAAATTGTAGTCCTTTAGGGACCTGGTTTAAGATATGGACTTGGTTAAAAACTTGTTATATAGTTGTAGTGACTTGTACTTTTTACAAAGGCGCTCTAATGAAGTAAGTTGGTTGTTTAGTGTCCCCATTTCTATCCCACCTGAGCAGACTGAAGACATAAAGTTTATAGGTGGAGCTTGGAATACACCATCTAAATCTTTAATGGTAGGGGCTTCCATAGCTGAGCTCTTAGATACAGGGACTTCACCGGGCTGTATAGACATATGTAATGTTAACAGTTCCAACTGGGAAGATGTAGGTTCATTCCCTCTTGTTCTCTCCTAGCTTCTTTCAAGTTGGCCGACAATTCTTTGACCAGTTGATTTAATTCCCTAATAAGGACTTCCATAGTTAGGTCTGCAACAGTTCCTGGTGTACATGAGAATGTAACCAAAACAAAACACTAAACCAATAGCTGAATGACTGCAACTGAAAGACAACCACGCACAAGACAAGAATAGTGTGGACACAATTTATTATTTGTAAAAAGATATTAAAAAAAGATAAAATCAAATTCCTGTTACTACGGCAAAGTGCTTTCACCCTCACTTATCAGGAATCATCAGAGTCATACTTCACATTCTATTTCCCCTATTTATATAAAAAACACATTTATGTAACTTCCTGTGATTGAGAACAAATATGTATATATAAAAGTAAAAAAGTCATGTTGAAATTTTTTTTCAAATAAACATTATAATAAAAAACATTGTAAAAAAAATTATAAAGAATTTTTTGTAACAGCTGGCAGGAGGAAGACTATGATTTCAATTTTGTTGACAATTTGAGAGATGAAACAGATAAACAAGGTGTGAGAATGTAAATGAGACAAAACTGAAGCTGAATGTTTACATATGTACAGCTGGTATTTTATATTCATGCAAGTTTTTTTTAGGTGTTTCTAGGTAAAGGGACATATTAGAAAATGTGTTATATGGGGTTAGCTACTGCCCTTGAAGAAGGTACTGATATTTTTTTCTGGTGGTACAGTTTAACGTTGCTATGCATTGTGTGCCATAGAAGAAAAGCTGATACAGCACAGAAAAGTCTACCAATGACCTATGCAATTCAGTAGAAACTGACGCACGATGGGGCATGATCCTGTGTGCAGCCTTACATAAACCCCTTTTAAATGACAGAAGCACTCAGTAAACACCACTAGAAATGTATTTTGTGCTATGTTCTAAATTCGTAGTTGACTTACAAGTCTGATTCTCATTTCTCACTCTGTAAACATGTATACAGTTCATTGTTTTACTCTCGCCGTTACACCATGGTTTCTTATGAATAATCATTCTTCTATTATACAATGACTGGCCATTAAAATTCCAAAACGAGCATGCTGATTGGTCAGCCCAAACAGTGTGCCCATTGTAAATCGAGCATATACCAATGAAAAAAAAGTCTAGTTACCTGGACTTTTTTTCCATTAATATATGCTATTAACATTTTACTTTTCTTTCATTTTTTAATAAACTTAAAAAAATGAAGACTTAAAATGAACAAGAAAGATGGGACAGAAACAAATACACGGATAATCAGGTACATTATACAAAACTAGAAAAATATACCTGATTATCCTTATATTTTCTTTCTCTCCCGTCTATCTCTCAACCGTTTATTTGAAATCTCTGGATTTTATTGTTTTAATTAAAAACAACAATAAAAAACAACACACATCTTCCTGTCTCCATTGCTTCCTTTACACAACACTGATGTACTGCATAAGTGTGGGAATATAAGTCCCATACTCATGCGCAGTACATCAGGAAACTCCAGGATGCCGGAGAAAATGTGAAGGAGCTCCATGGTGCCATTAACCAAGGACATTATTTAAGAAAAGTAAGTACCATTTTTTGTATAATAGCAATAACCCACAGCTGGGTGTTAGTAATGCTGGATTTACCCACACCCAGCCGTGGGTTATTACGATAATATTTACTTCTCTACTGTAGCCTTTGGAACTTGAGGAAACTTGGAATGCAAGATAATGTTGATTCTGTACATGAAAGCAGCTATCATAATGTTCTGTATAATAAACAACATTGTTATTTAACTTTATTCTAACCTGATTATTATATATGTACCTACCATTGTGGTTCTGGGTCATTCATGAAAAGGGGATTCCATCAGAGTACTTAACTGGCTAACAAATGTAAACATAAAAAATAAATAAATAAAAATAAAATTAAATTAAAAATGAAATGTCTGTGAATCATGGCAATGAATAACATTATACTAATCATTATGGGTGAATACATTAGTGTAACTGTTTACTGTGTGAAAACTCGGCTCTGCCCTTAAAGTTACAAAATAAAGGCAACTGCACTTTCAGTTTTCATTTCATTAATTGGTTTAGTTTCCTTTACTTTCTTCATTGAAAATCTGGATTGCTTGCATGTCCTCTGCAGACATAAAAACTCTCAGGTTTATTATTTATTTATTTAATTGACATTTATTAGCCAAGATACACAATAGCCTCCATTCACCCTTTACAATCATGATCCAGGCCCAAAGTAGTACTATTAAGTGCAAAAATACAGACAAAAATACATTGATATACAAAATATATAGTAAACATTTCAAACAGTGCACACCATATATAGAATGCTTCATGCAGACTCTGCAGTGCTGAGTCAAGAAAAGATAATCCCCCGGATTCATGAAACCTCCGTGTAAGACTAAATAAGTCTTACTCAGAGGCTGCAGTTGAACGGTATGATGTCATTGTGCCATGAATATTTATGAGGGCACTCTGACTCTACCCCAAGTTTAACACGGACCGTGCAGGCAAGCAGGGGGTGTATCCGACTGCTGAGCAGTCTAAAGGTCCACGCCCCATCAAGTGTGTGAAATACAAAATGTCAACACACAAGAGCGAGTCCGCTCAAATGTTCATGTACCCAACACCACACTCCCTGACATTGTAATCCCCCAGCACAGTTTTAAAAAGTAAAACATTAATTTTTTTTCTAATTCCCAATATAGCTGCCCGTATTTGCATGTGTGTGCGCGAGTGTGCCCATTGCTTAGCTGCAGTTAGCAATCTCGACATGGAAGAGCATAATAAGGAATGTGTATGCAAATTACACCAAATAGTAATAGCGTAGTGGTAGAGCGTTCGCACAAAGAGGAGCCATTCCCGGTTCGAGTCCCACCACTCCCTTTCCTATTTTATGTTAAAAATGAGTATATGAAATAATTCCTGACATATATGATTAAACTTTTACTAAAAAAGCATTGAAATGGCCTATGTATCAGTGAACAAAATGTAAATTTATAAAGGAACCTGACATATAATTGTCCGCAGTTAAGCAACACTTTGCCCAGCGCAATATAGTTGCCCGTAGTTAAGCAGAGCTTTACCCAGTGCAATGTAGTTGCCCATAGCTAAATAGCGCTTTACCCTGTGCAATGTAGTTGCCCATAGCTAAATAGTGCTTTACCCAGCACAATGTAGTTGCCCATAGCTAAATTGCGCTTTACGCAGTGCAATGTAGTTGCCCATAGCTAAATAGTGCTTTACCCAGTGCAATCGGTTTGCGTGGAGGTGTGCACCATGCCAACTAGCGCACCGTCGGGCAACGTGGAGAAATGTAGAGCAAAGTTGCTTAAACACAGCCACACCCCTAACCTGTCTGGACAGTAGTAAAAGCAATGACAAGGTTTGAACCCAGGACACTGTGCACCATAATCAAAGTACTGAACCACTAAGCCATGACAGCTTAGGATAAACATCCACTGTTAACATATATATACTTATAAATGTTAGATTAACCATTGCTAAACAGGTCTGCAGTCAGCCGAGAATTTTCAAAAATGGCCAATCACAAAAAAATGCTGGAAATGCGGCATATTTAAGCTCCATAGGCGGGAATACTCGCCATAACTGATTGTAGCTCCCATCTGCAGTTAGAATGTCTGGTGCTGGAGAGGGCACTCACTTTAGAGCGCAACGCTTGGGCATCGAGGAGTCGAAATACATGGTTAGGCTCCTAGTCCATCATCATGAGACTCGACTCCTGCAGGGCCAGTTCCAAGGGATGGAGTATAAGGCAGAGGCTTGGAACCGGTTGGCTCATGAACTCACCAGTGCCACAGGCGTCCCTTGGACTGGTGAGCAGGTCCGTCACCACCATACAGACCTGAAGAGACAGAAGCAGGACCTTCTGAACCAATGGATCCAGGAGGCCCGTCATATGCATGATGCCCCACTACTAAGTAGGTAGCCATGGAATGCAGTATGTAAGACATGCTAATATAGTCTAAATAATGGATAGGTATGGCTCAATATCCCTTCATTTACTTCACAGCTTCAGGTGCTCATGCTATGAATCAGCAAGCCTATGCAGATAGGCTGCTAAGGCTGTGCCACCAGGCAGGTAAGTAATTATTCTGCATGTATTGTTATATGATATATGTGAGGGAGCATGACAAAAGTGTTGTAGCCCAATAATACAGCAATAAAATGACCTGAATAAATCCTCTGCATGTACTGTTATATAACATAAGTCAATGAGCCAGAAATAGAGTGTACTAACCTAGCAATAAAGGTAAAATAAGTCTGGAATACTATCTCTGCATGTACTGTCATAACATATAAGTGAGCAGGCCTGAAAAAGAGTGTTGTAACCTATCAATAAAGGTATACTATGTCCTGAATATTTCTTCTGTATGCACTGTAATATCAAATAAAGGAGAGAGCCTGTAGAAAAGAGTGTTCAATGTAATTAATAAAGGTATAATACTTGGAGTGTGTCTGTGTCACTTACTTAGAAATGTTGTTGTACCCTTGCAATAAATAAATAGTACTGTTGTATTAGGTGCTGTCAACCCACAGTTGTGCAGTCCCATAAGAAGTGGATGAAGGATGTGGCAGTAGCTGTGAAGCATATAACATTTATTCCCTGCATAAATCCTCTGCATGTACTGTTAGATATCATAAGTCAGATAGCCAGGAATAGAGTGTAGTAACCCATTAATAAAGGTAAAATATGTCTGGAATACTATCTCTGCATGTACTGTCATATAAAATAAGTGAGGGAGTCTGAAAAAGAGTGTTGTAACCTATCAATAAAGGTATAATATGTCCTGAATAGGTCTACAGTATGCACTGTAATATCAAATAAAGGAGAGAGCCTGTAGAAATAGTTTTAATGTGAATAAGAAAGGTATAATACTTGGAGTGTGTCTGTGTCAGTTACTTAGAAATGTTGTTGTACCCTTGCATTAAATAAATATTACTGTTGTATTAAGCACTGACAACCCATAGTTGTGCAGTCTCATATAAAGTGGATGAAGGAAGTGCCAGTAGCTGTGAAGCATGTAACAGTCCTCAACAGTTGTTAAATGGCTGACATGCATAGGTAAATCTGGCACACAAGTAGCTTGTCAAGGTGTTCCCCAGAAATGTGAGTGTGCTACATGAAATGTAGGGTTCTGTAGAAAATCAAGTGAACATGTCATGTGAACACATCCAGATGTGCAGATACATAAATATATAAATAAAATACAGGTATGTAGCAGTAACATCTGCATCTTGGACAGTTACTATGTCAGATATAGGTCAGGTATATAATGAACTAGCCAAACCCATTACGCAATCTAATGCATGTTGCCTAGTGTAATAATACATGTAGGGGATATACACCTGCAGTCAATAGGAATGTAGTGTAGAGTTAAAGTACTAATAAGATGTTAATGGAGGTTTCTTTTTACACCCTACTCCATGTGCATAAACGATGCAATTCCACACCTCAGTGGGTATGTCTAATCTCAAAACATTTGTTAGGACATATGTCCTATTGTTCTATAAAATCTGCATTTACTTTGATGCATGTCCCCTGTTAAAACACCACAATCTTGGTGGCCTGTTGCCACCAATCATCCCTGCATGCTGTTGTAATGTCCATTGTATTTCAATATATGCATGTGTTATACTTGCTGTTCAACTGTTGTAACCCTGGTGTGTTGGTTTAATGGGAATATTACTGCATGCTGTTACAACTAATTTGGAATGCTATTGTCTATGTTGTAATTAAACACACTTAATCACAGAATGTATGGGAAGGCCGGTCCCAGCAGACCCACCTGTCTCTCCTCAGCTGACGATTGCACCTGGCATCAGCAGGTCTGGTGCCCAGCCCGGGCTACCCTCCTCCGTAAGTCCTGTGCCACCTTCAGGTGGAAGCACTGTAGGGGATGGGGCTCATTCCCCCCCTGCAAGCGTGGGCAGAGAAGGGCCACCTGTCACCCTCCGAAGGGTCCGGGTTGTGGTGCGTAGGGAGATCCAGCATTTAGTCGCTGATCCCCTACGCCAGCTTGAGGCAAGAGTGGCATGACTCACGGGTGAGCCTGCCCCTCCTACGCAGCCCCCAGCACAGTGACTCTCGGGTCTGTGAAGGTTCAGTGGTGACTGCCCATGGATAGCGATCTCAGTCCCACTGTTACCATCTGTGGGCTCATGGGCTTACGATTTCCAAAAATCCGTCCCCGTCAATTGTGTTCACCCACCCCATGTGTCATACTCCGCCCCTGTATGCGCCTTGTTTGTCTTGTCTGTTTACCTACCCAACTTACCTTCCCCAAATATACCTACTTCCTCTACCTCACTTTCCACTCTCACCTAAAAAAAAAGGGCAATCTGTACCCACAAAAAAATTACACCTCATACATAGCTGCCCATTTTTGCACACATGTCCGCTGGACATGTAAACTGATAATTATAATTGGCAGTACAACATACTTTGTTGTTCTCACGCCTCTCTCAGGGGTGGAAGGTTTCAAATTTCACTCCAAATTTGCAACATATGCACAGCTGTTGCTGGTAAAGAAATGGGCAGCTATGGACCTTCCCTACACCTTTCCTGCACATCCCGTGCTTGTTTCCCTACTGTCTTTCCCTCTTTGTGCCCCCCATTTCACCATTTTCCTATCTCCCCATTTTCTTTTCTTTCAAAGAAATTAGCACGGGGGTTAGTGGGAGTAAGCACTTTTAAGCAGTAGTAAGCGGGTTTAAGCGAGTGTGCACATGTGTGTGCTTAGCTAAGCATCACTAAGCATCACGCAAACCCGCGCAAACCCGCTTTCAACTGCTTAAAAGTGCCTTAGTTACTCTGTGTCAGGGCCCTTGTTCTGCTCAGCAGCAAAATAAAATACCTCTGTCAGTCTCGAACCCCAGACCTTGGACACATTAGACTGCATGAAGTACCACTAAGCCACAACAGATATGCAATAACTTGGTGCTGCAAAAAATATATCATTCATTACAATGAGTGAATGTAAAGGAAAAATAGGAAGGCCATAACACAAAGCTTGTTCTGTGGATCTTTACCAGCAATTGTTGTGGAATTTCATTACATGAGTGTGATGTGAGAAGCAGCCATTCCAGCAGAAAATAATGTTACAGAGGCACTTTACAACCCCCACACAGTATCATAGCAGGACAAACACTGGCATATCTGAGTAGGGCAGAGGCCATACCTCCTAACTGTGACAACTTTCCAGGGATGTCCATGATTGTGAAACATATTTTAGCTGTGTCCCTCTGAATCCCTCAGAAAAGTACTGACGTCAGTCAGAAAGATGGGCTATTACACAATGAATACTGACAATAATAACAGTAGACACCACTTGTACTTCATGAAAGGAGTACTAATCCATATGCACTGCTTCACTGAAGTCTACACCTACTGTCCCTATTATGTATAAGGTGCACCTCACTTTCAACTACCTATCCCTGACTCCATGCAAAGATGTATCTGAGTGTTCCATAGGCCTGGCAGAGGCACAAACACACAGGCATATAGGCTATACTGCTGTTACACACTCTGCAAATAGCTTTGGTAGGACCTCCACAAGCATACCCTTATGTAGGAGTACAACACAGAAATACCAATGCATGTAGCCATGTACTGGTAGCAACTGACTGTAACAATGCCATTGTACCAGTGCTGAAAACACCTGTGAGTTGCACAGACAAAGAATGACAGTGTAACCTCTGGCTACCATCTGGATAGGTTCACAGTTGGGAACTATGCAGACAGACCACCTGCCCTGATAAACTGACAGGTACAAACCAATCCTGTAAGTCCAGTAAGATAATATTCACACATTAATGCATAATGCTCTCTGTATGTAAGCATCCACCCACAATTAAAAGATACTTGTGTGTTTAGAGTCTACCAAGTGTGTAGGTAGGCATACTCAGTACTGGAATTGTCCAGTTGTCTTGCGAACCCTGTGCTAATGTCAACAATAAAAAACACAAACCCTGCAGAAGTGAGTACATTAATATTCCCAGTATAACAGTTCACAAACAGTTCATGTGCCAAAAGAATACATCTCAATAACTAAATTTGTATGGCAGTTAATTATATGAGTAGAAAAGAAACTACATAGTCACATAAATGTTGTGTAAGCATTTGTAGTGGTGAGTAAAACTCTACACTGATAGCTCAGTACTGGAAGTGGCAACAGTCAGGTCTGAGTACAACATGTACATCACTGTCTATACCTCTAGCTTCATTTATAAGACGTATACCAACCTTCTGACTTACACAACAGTATCCACAGCAAACAAGCATGGGCCCCACTCTGGAAATCTGAAAGGGCTACGCCTACATACCTTAGCAATTTATAGCATTGGGTTGCTATGACAGTGAGTACTGCAATTACCACTCAGCAGGCTGTATGCATTTACCAAATGCTGGGCAGCAATTGACATCACATGCACATGCGCAGATACCTATAAAAGCAGATTGTACTTGCTATCCCCACATGCAATCATTACACTGCATGTTTAAGCAAGTGAACAGCTCCTGCAGACAGTACCATGTAAGAAAATACTTTAAAATTAGGTAACAAATATATATACCTAATCAAAACTAAAGTTATTAATTAAGAAAAAAAATTAATAAGCACAAAGTAAACATAAGTAAGTATCTTTACTTAATTAAAAAAACTGTCAAAGCATACACAGATGGACTTGAAAGGGACATACAGGTATGTAACAGTTTGTAGTTACTAGCAAGTAGTAGATGTTTATTAATAGTACTGTACATCCTCTGAAACATGCATATGTGGCAGCAGTAGGTATGTATGCACTGATGCCATTCATAAGTACTGCCATGGAGAAATTGGTGTGTAGCTGTGTGCAGTGGGACATAAGTGTGACATATGTAGCTCAGCATTACATGTCAAACATCTGAACATGTTATCTATGGTCTGTACAGTACTGCGTTTAATGGAAGTTTGGGGGAGTATTGCAAACACCTATATAAACTTGGATGTGACAGAGTAAGACATGCATGATAGTCACATAATGTGTAGCTTAGCATTGGCAACTGCTGTACCAGGCTAGTATAGTAATGTATCATTTGCAGCTATATATACTCCCTGTACTATTACTGTATGCACACATGTGACAACTGTCCATGTTGTAGCAAGGCACAACAGGTCACCCGTGAGGTGTACGGACTTACAACAGTGTGGACCTTGTGTCCGTATAGCACACACATATGGCGAGATACATATGTGTCTGATTTACAAGCATCTGAACATGTGCATAGAGCAAGGGACATACTGCAACTGTTTGTGAAGGGCGGACATTTATATGTTGGTGCAGGTTGTTATGTGCATATTTATATGTAGGTTGTAGTGTGTGTCAAGCAAGACAGCATACAGTGCTGGCATATGACATGTGTTGTTCAAACGCCGTGGGTATGATTTTGTTAGGTTTTTAATTTTCCAGATAGGGGGTCCTGCTAAAGATATATGGGCTGAGAACACCTTCCATGCATTCTGCACAAGACTGTGCAATATCATTATATAACTGTATCCCTCTCAACCTTTGCATAATTGATATTACCACCATGAAAGGTGGACTGTATATGTGCCGATATGCATATCTATGTGTACACCACTGGATGTTCATATGTACGCTCCAGCTCAATGTTGTAAATGTATTGCCATCCCTGTTGTTAAAAGCCTTGTACCAATGAACTACCACATAGGTGGTAGTCTACTCAACACCGAAGGTGTAATAAGAGACTATGGGACACAGGTGGACAGTAGTGTCCCTTATGATAATCACAGTGCCACACTAGTCATGTAAACTGAGTACATTCCACATGTTGTCAGTAAAGGTGTGTCATCCATGGAAACAGAGGTCAGTATTCCACTCTACTCATCAGTCATAACACCCATCATAGAGTACAATGGCCCTGTTGGTATGTACCTCAGAAGACATCCACAGCAACTGTAGATGCCAGACACATACCTCACAAATAGTATTACTGGACTCAAACCGATGCCCTATGCTGACTGAATTACAAAATCACAGCTACTCTGTGTCGCATACCGCCTACCCAGAGGCTACCTCTGCCTAAAATACAAAGCTATGCCAAACCCACAGGTGTTGGACGTGCTCCATGTAAACAGATGGAACTCCATACAAGCTACACACTGTACTGATCTAACCCTTGTAAAGTCAAAAAGTAGAACATGCTTGAGTGGCACATTATCATCACAGACACATACCATACTGTGGAACCAACTACCTATCAACAGCAAATGAAGGTCCTTATTAGCAGTTGCCATGAATAATCATAATGATTGGATGTGAGATAGGAAAGACAACCTGGTAATCACCTCTGTGGCTCTGCACGACAGGGGCACATGAATCTACATTACATGGGTGTTGAAAAGCAGGGTACTATATGGCTAGGCTTCCATAGGCCCTAAGGATAACAGCCTATCAGCTACCTAGGACCCGATACACACACGCATGTACCTGTTGCATCACATGCTATGTGAGGTTGACTGGGTGTGATGGAGAATGTGTAGGTGAATGTGTCAAAGATGTGTATATGTGTGATAGCCTAGTGGGAAACTACAAAGTCCCATCAAAAGGTACGTATGCTATTGCTAGGCAGGAAAAGCAGTATGGCATACATTGTGACATAGTCCCATGATATCGACTGGAGTGTGCCATTGTAGGCTAAAGCAGTACATGTATGCTTTTTGATTGTTAACACTAGTGAATACAAATCACATATGAACTGTAGTACTACCTGAAGCTGTAGGCCTCAACAGCACAGTATGGTTTATATCCACATAGCTTGGTAACACTGTTTTGTTTGTTACCTGTAGTCCTCACACATTACATACCTCAGGCATGAGGTTATGTAGGTGCTGATACACAGTACTGTATGGTACATAGGTAAATCTAATCTGGGTTGCCATACCTTTGTGTCTTGTAGGTATGTCTGATGTGTGTGTGGGTATGCCTGTAACATGGCCTTGGTGGTATGTGTGTCACAGGATATAAGTGCATATCTAGCAACATGTATAGTGTAGTACGGCAGTATGCCACCTATAGTGATGAATGTGCACATATGTTACTGAGGGGTTTGCTATCAACAAGTAGCGTGGTGTAGTGGTAGTACTGTAACCGTACTGTACATTCATTTCAATGGATGACAAATGTCTGTATGCATTAGCGTCATATACACCTCATTTGGCTAGGTGGTGCATTGTGTCACATACAGTGTGTCATGCACTGTTGTATAGTCTTACATACTAGTTCCACTTTGTTGCTGTGCAGAACATGGTTTTGGTATATAGTATGTGCCAGGCACTGTTAGGCAGTTGTGGGCTGAGCAATCATATGTGGTATTAAAAATGTGTATCTACTGACAGCCAATAGGTTGCTATATATGGCATTTCATTGATGTCTGTACTTTAGAATGTTGAGTGTGCCACATGACTTGCTCACAGTTACTGTTTCATTGTCTTCCAGGGAAATGTCTCACAACAGGAAACCTGCATATTCCCCTGAGGAGGAGGAAATAATATCAGACGCCCTCATACACTATTATAACCTGCTGTTCTCCAGAACCTGCCAGGACCAGCATGGTCGCACTGCACTGTGGCAGGATGTTGTCCGCCGGGTGAATGATGTAGGCATGCATAACCAGACTTATGAGCAGGTACGCCATCACTGCAGTGATTTAATCAGACATGTCCGGCAGCATGCCTCCAATGTCCACAGACAACAGCTTGCCACAGGTGGTGGTGCTGCAACACATCCCCCCTCACCAGAGTGGAAGAGCTGCTCCTCAGCATGGTGGCCCCTGGCCAACCAGTACAATACACCTGTGTCATCATGGAGGCCGGAGTCATCCAGCACGGCGATACAGAGCATGCAGGTAACATGGCATATCTGTAGACCACTGTTATCTCAAGTGTTATAACATGCATTTATCAGATGTGTACTGTGTATGCAGAATATATGGAGCCTGGTGTCATGCAATATTGATAATTCGGGACATTATCTGTATGCCTGTGACTGTCACCTCATGTACTACTGTAAAATTGCAAACTCACAGCAGCAATGTCATAGTTGTTGACACTGACAAACTGTCTCATATCCTTGCAGGTCCCTCTGGTGTGATAGCAAGACAGCAGACCCATGCTGGTGAGTGGGCTACAGTTAATATAGCATATAACATGTGCATGTCATAGGAGAGTTGTAGGCCATATACACATGTTAAACACCTACACATAGTGCATGCTCTGCATGTTCTCTGTGGGACTATGCACATCCCAGTGACATGAGTAGCTGACTCAAACACATGCAATACACAGAGCATCCCAAACAAGTGGGGTACACTGTAGTGGACATTGTATAGACAGAGTCAATACACATGCACACAACATACACCACTTTGTCATATGCAGTATGTGTTAATATGATACACATGGCATATGTAGACACCTGCTGTAAGGTCATACTCCAGTATCCCATATGTCATCAACACAGCACACATACTATACCTGGGGGTAGAGGCCTATCATGGGGTGGTGTGACATGCGTCAACACACAACACAGTCATGTTAGACAATGCTCCCTATTGAACACCTGACATGCCCATGTAACAACTGTGTGTGAAATGTTAAAGGTAGCCTAAGTGGTGCAGGTCAGGTACAGCAAGATAGTTGCCAGTGTGACATACATCAGTGGCCTTGAGTGACCACATGATGCTGCCTGATGATGGCTCATGGTACTACACTACATCCAGTTACAGTACCTACAGTACTACACATAGCATTCATTGTTATACACCTGACAGTTGTGTGCATCCGGCCATGGTATGTATACCTATGAGTGATGGTGCACAGGACATTGGAAAGCATTTCAAACTTGCAGTGCTTGTTGTGTCCATGTACACATTGTGTTCCAGGGTGAGACCAATCATTGAACAACACACATGCATCAACAACATGTATACTGTTATCAGCAAGGACTCTCTACACTCACACTGCATGCTGTTGAGCAACACACATCCTGCATGCTGACATGTGTGATAGGACTCTTTGGCTTGTGATACTGTACTCCACCATCAACCACTAATGAATATGTTCCATATTGCTGTTGGTGTGTGGGTGTGTGTCAACTTGACTGAGTAGTGTATTTGTGTGCATGTGTTCATGTGTGCATGTGTGCATGTGTGCATGTGTGCGAACATCCTGTACAGATGGTAAAGTGTGCTTCCTGTCTCCCTCTCACAGGTACTGAGGTATTGTTGGATGGGTGCAGCAGGGAACCTGAGGTCACTGCCAAAAATAGTGAACATGATGATACATGTGTTGTGGCCCAGGAATGTTTCACAGGGTCTGTCGTTGGTCTGCCAATCAACAGTACACAGCTTTCCACCCCATCTATGTGCACATACATACTGCCAATACATCCCTCAACATCAATGGCCTTAGGTCAGGAACAGCATACAGTAGGCATTGTCCAGGACAGTGTGGTATCTATGGCACATGCAACCCCACACAGCAGCCATCCCCAGACACCCAGAACAGTACCACATAGGCATATGTCCAGGGGGTTTTGTGGGAGCACCGCTGGTCGTAATGCCCCTGGCAGACGTGCCCGCACAGGTCTCACAACCTCAGGTATATTCCAGGCTGTGATGCCAGCACAGGAACGTATGGAATGGTACACCAGGCAGGGACTAAGGGTGCAGAGGGCTCATAACACCGTGATCAATGACAGTATCCGTGACCTTGCTGGTGCCATCCGTAATTACACCGATGTCATTGATAGACATTGGGGGAGGCACTAGATGTCCTCCGCAATGTAATGTCCATGTGCCAGGACAGTGTAGGATGGCTGGGATGTCAATGTGGACGTATGCCAGCAGCATCACCAACACTGACCCATACTGTACTGTTGTCCCTCACACACACACATACATGTCGATTGGATGGGTCATTGTCGGGCTTTGGAAAAACAATAACACACCCTGTGCATATGATGAAACTGTGCCACCTCCAGTCATCTGTGACATTGATGCAGGAACAGGATAACATGGTGCTGATGCACAGGGTGACCTAATAGCAGTGTAGCAATGTTAGCATGTTGTCAACAGTAAAGTGTAATGATATCCTTGTAGGTATATCTGAGCAGGCATGATGCATCAAAGCAATGATTATCAATGTAGTATTGTTTACACCAGTGTTAATTCCAAACATGGATTGTCCACACATGTGCCAGTTGGCTGATGTGTGTGGTACTGGCAGCATGTGTCGGTGAGTGGACGTTACTTGTGTAATGTGTGCAGTACAGATTTCAAGGTGTACATTTGTGAACATGGTGAAGGTGCACTGTTTGCATGTATGTGCATGGTGGACACATGGGAAGGGTGACATGCCCTGTATTGCACAGTGTTAACACTTCATATTTCCTATTGGTGTCCAGTATGCATTTTACTACACATATGTCACAACTTTGGTACACATGTGTGTATGACATGGTATGACACTATGCTGTGGGTGATACTGTTGATATCGGTCATTGGTTAGCATTCTGGTAGTGTACATAACCTCAACAGCCTGATTTTAACCAATCGTTAGATGATGTCTTGACAACTGACACACAGCTGTAGGATACACAGTAGCATTAGAATCTTTCTGGTATTGTACTATGCCAGTTACCAGTGGTATTGACCACCACACATTCCCGTGACCACTCCTGTTTGGCATGTGGCCGTCCTAGGTACAAGCAGACACTCTAGGGATATGTCCGTCCACATCTGGTGATGCATACAGTGGCCTACAATATATTCCCCAGATTCGACACTTATCCTCCACGAGGGTGTCATACAGTCAGATACCTGTTGACAAACCCATGTTGTGAAGCTATGAGCCAACTGTAGCATAGTCATCCACATTTACTACACATAGTATCCTGACAGTACCACATTGGTAGTAGCACACAACATGTCGCAGGGGTACAGATGTGTACATACAGCCACATGTGATGTCATCTGTCCTTTGATATTCACATTCCCAAAGGTATGCTGATGTCCCTCAGTGTATCACATAAGCAATAAGGGGTCTGTATGCATATCCACGGAGTTGTTGTACACCTATAATGAATGGCCATTATTGACAGACTGTGTTGTGTTTGAACATGTCTGAAATATGCCCCAGGCATACACCCTCACTCACACTATTCTATAGCAACTGTCATGTGTGTGTGTGACACAGATGACCTAGGGCACAGATCACTACAGTGGCTGGACTTGTCACATACATACATATGTGACCTACGGTCCGAGAAGCAGCAGCAACAACTGTCAATGGTAACAGATGTAGTCATGTTGAAAGCAGGCTTCACACCTATGAAGTGATTGAGGTCACATGTACATATGTGTATTTGCCACACAGATACCTGAAGTGTGCAATGCACATACTGTTGTTTTACTGATATGTCATACAGTAGTAAAAGCAAAAGCCACAACACACTAATCAACAATGTCACGCACACACACTCAGCAATTGCAGAATTCCAACCCCTACCTAACTATGTTATGATACTAGAGAGCTATGCATTACCACGACACGCTATATGCTTTACTGGATGTTTTTATTTCCACTGTTGTATTTGTGGGATACTGACATCATCAAACCAGCCAAAGGGGAATTCACCTCTTTTAATGTGTTTTCAGAGTCTACAAAAAGGCCACTTTTCTCATAAGATTAGACACACGCACACTCAGTAATTGTAGGATTCAAACTACTACCTAGCTATGTTATGATATGAGAGAGGAACACACTACCAGGATGTGCTATATGCTTTATTGGGAGTTTTTATTTCCACTGCTGTATTTGTGGGATACTGACATCATCAGACTTGGCAAAGAGGAATTCACCTCTTCTAATGTGTTTTCACAGTCTACAAAAATGCCACTCCTCTCAAAGGAGAACACACACACACACACACACACACACACACACACACACACACACAGCAGTTGCAGGATTCAACCCCCTACCGAACTATGTTATGACACTTGGGAAGATATGCGTTAACACAATGCGTTATATGCTTTACTGGGAGTTTTTATTCCCACTGCTGTATTTGTGGGATACTGACATCATCAAACCAGCCAAAGGGGAATTCATCTCTTTTAATGTGTTTTCACAGTCTACAAAAAGGCCACTCCTCTCATAGGATTAGACACCCCCCAAAGGAAAACACATACACATAGCATTTGCAGGATTCAAACCCCTTTCTAACTCTGTTATGACACTTGGGAGATACACATTAACACAACACGTTATATGCTTTAGTGGGAGTTTTTATTCCCACTGCTGTATTTGTGGGATACTGACATCATCAAACCAGCCAAAGGGGAATTCACCTCTTTTAATGTGTTTTCACAGTCTACAAAAAGGCCACTCCTCTCATAGGATTAGACCCCCCCCCAAAGGAAAACACACACACACAGTCAGCATTTTCAGGATTCAAACCCCTACCTAACTATGTTATGATATTAGGGAAGATATGCATTAACACGACACGCTATATGCATTATGGTGTGTTTTCATTTCCACTGCTGTATTTGTGGGATACTGACATCATCAGACTTGGCAAAGAGGAGTTCACCTCTTTTAATGTGTTGTCACAGTCTACAAAAAAGGCCACTCTTCCCAAAGGGCGTCACACACACACACTGAGCAATTGCAGGATTCAAGCCCCTACCTAACTATGTTATGATACGCATTAACACAACACGCTATATGCTTTACTGGGTGGCTTCTTTTCTCCTGCTATATTTGTAGGTTGCTGACATCATCAGACTGGACATGGTAATGTGTGTCCACTTTTTTTATGCAATCCCAGGAATGAACCATGTGGGTCAGCAGGTGTGAACAGCTTGAACAGGACTCCACAGTTCTTAGCTTGTGTGATCTATCTGTGGACAGATTGCCATTCCTTCATATGACAATGCATATTTATGCACAGATTGTTGGTTTTGTGGATACGACATGTGTCTGTGATGTTGATAAAGGGCTATTCAAAGTCTATGTGGGACGAGTGTAGCTCCTTTCAGTGATGTATGTCCTGGGTGGCTGCCTTGAAAACAGTCTAGCAGGTTTGGGGAACATGATCTGCCCATTAACATACCACAGTTGGTTGTGTTGTGTGTTTGTTGGATTACAGTATCTCTGTTTCTGACTGCAATCATGATGGACTCCATGGCCTAGCAGTTCAGACTTCATAGGCTTATAGGACTTTAGTTCCCATGGTTTGTTGTGCACCAACACTTGTGGGGTGTGCCATATGTTGCTGTAACACATTCAACAGTGTAAGATCCTGTAGAGAGGGTGAGGCTCAACAGACTGTTCAGGTGCAGGGTCTGTTTGTTCTGTAGTTTACTTATGACACATATGGGGAAACAATGTTATTTAAGTGATGCCATTCATTCAGCTTTGGGAGGAGCAGTTTACCCATTCTACATGTGATATCTCCTGGTATGATGATAGGGCCTTTTGTCAGTGGGAGGTGGGTATGTATGTATGGGCCTGTCTGACATGATGTCGGCATTGTCAGTCAGGTACAGTTGACCCTGACTCTGGACATATATGAGGGTACATTGCTGTTTCTGACATAGCTGAAGGAGGTGTCATGGTTCTGTCTGTACTCCTTCACAGATAATCTTTCCAAAACAATGACAAACCTGACCACTAAACCCCTGTTATACTCTTTTACACACTTAACACACTACTGATCCTTTGTGATCAGTCAACAGAGTATGTCATCATAATATCCTGGCATGTCCAAAGGTCGGTTTCGTGTGTACTCTCCAGTCCAGCTGGTGCATATTGGAATTTTGACGCAATGTTACAACTGCCGTATGTACAGACAACCATGTCCTCCTACCAACAAACTCAGATATATGTGAGAGGTGCAACTGTACAGACAAACAGGAGGCTGAGCTCTCTCAACCTGTGACTGGCACAGTCTATTAGGTGGTGAAGGTAACCACACACACCACAAATCCAGTCTCACATGGACCTATAACGACAGCAAACCAAATACATTACCACACAAAAACATACTCAGAGGCTCTAAATATACTCTGCCTAAGCAGCAGAGACATCCATAGCAGACACCCAAACAACTGCTAACCCACAACTTTACACACATATCACATAGTTCACAAAGTCAGTGTGCCACACAGTCACTGCCCTTACGGCTAAACAACAGACCTAATACACTTGTAATAGGTGACTCTTATTGTCAGACACACTGACGTCCCACTCACCAGGCTGAACAAGGAGAAGGTAACTTTGTGCTGTCTGTCGGGTGCCAGGATCTGCCACATAACACATGCACTCAGGTCACTCCAAAGCAAGTACAAATATGGCTCCATCATTGTCCATGCTGGTGTGTAAACCCTCAGACGTTCCTCCCTGGACTACATGACAAGAGACATAGAGGAGCTCTCTGATCATGTAGCCTAGGCCAGTATGACCCTGACCTTGTGTAGCATCTTACCCTCACCAAGAATGATATCACAGTTTACAGACAAACTGATCACTTTTAACAGTTGGCTAACATATTGGTGTCATTCAAAGGGGATCCAGTGTCTGTCAGCCTGGGATTACATGCTTGACATACCACTTAGCTTCGCTATGGATGCCATGCACCTGTCACCCCTAGGCTTTCAAATACTTGCTAAGGCTCTTGTCAGCCCCATAGTGGCTGTTTCAAGCGAGGCTCAGAAGACAAAACCACCTCCACAGACGTTACAAGGTAAAAGAAACTGAGGGTAATGCTGCTCAACAACAGATGTCTAACCCTCAGAATGCACACACTCAGGACTCTCCTCAGTATGGAGACTGTTGATATCTGTGCAGTAACAGACACCTGGTTCAGGCTCCCAAAAGCACACCAGCACTACCAGGTTTTACTTCATACCATGCTTTTTGGACACAAGACTCGGACCGGCCAATAAAAATAGGGGGAGTATCCATATACATCAAACATACACACACCTTCAGGTTAGTAGCACTGCACAAAGCATTGGAGAATGTACATGTGCAACTAACAGTGGCCCAAACTGCATTTCAGTTTGTAGACTGCTACAGACCACACTCCCAAACTCAGGAACAACACTCGGTATTCCTGGGAACACTGGGGAATATGAAGGTCTTTTCAAACACCATTATATTGGGTGACTTCAAATACACAAATATTGACTGGGAATACTACTCAAGCACCAACACCCTCGCACAACAGTTGCTAGGATTTATAGACTCAAATGATATGACACAACTGGTCACCACAACTACAAGAGGGTAAAACATGTGGGACATGATCATCACCAACATGGGGACTCTATGTTCCACACCAGAGGTATACCCCTCATTGTTAAGGTCAGACCACACATTTATCTCACTGGATATACATATCCCGTCCACACCCCCATCCTAGGTGTTCTCAGTGAAGTACTTCTCATAAGCAAACGTCACACTTCTACAAACCGAGGTGGTATTCGTCAAAGACCCTGGGACAGTGGTAATTATGGCTCAGACCACTTAATCCTTTACAAATGCATTCTATGGACACCTACTGGAATGCATGGATTGTGCTATCCCAGATAACTACAATACTCACTCCTCCACAGGCAGGGGACCTGTCTGGTGGCCCACGACCATTAATAAGCTGTACAATGACAGGAGGAGGCTACTACATGATAGAGCACAATCCCAAAAAGGAAGGCATCTCTGATCAGTACTAGGAAAAAGCTACGATCACTTGTTGATTTATCTAAGGGCCACTTCTAATGGACACTTGCAACAGACACTAAGGACAATCACAAGGCCTTCTTTAGTTATGTCAGGGACCTGGGTGGGAATTCACAGATATGCTGTGAGTTACTGCATAATGACAAAACATACACTGAACCCACTGACATTGCCAACATCCTGGCAAACAGGTTCAGTGGAAATGTTTCCCCCCCATCCCCCCTAAAGTGCAAATGTCCATCCCAACAAGGTGTAGCCTCCCTGACATCACAGATGAACAGGTGAGTGCTGACCTCTCCATAGCAGACAACACAGCATCAATGGGAATAGACAGTGTCCCGGCCTGCGTCTTACACAAGATTCATGACGAACTTAACACTCACATTAAGTCACTGTTCAATATCACAGTTACTACAGGATATGTACCCAAGGAATGGCATACAGCAACAGTGTTCCCGCTCCACAGAGGTGGTGCCACAAGGGACCCTAGACAATATCGCACTATGAGCCTAACTATCCTGGTCTGCAAAGCTATGGAGTGTATAATCATGGAACCCATGCACATAGACATCGGGAACCTACAGACAATGGATCCTACACAATTCGGCTTTGTTGTGGGCAGATCTTGCCTCTTGAACCTGTTTGATGTCTTTAAACAGTTACCAGGTCCATAGACATAGAGAAGGTTGTCCACACAGCCTACCTGGAGCTCGCACAACAGTTCAACACAATACCCCACTCGGGCATTATACATAAGCTCACTGGCTTCAATATCTACACATATGTCACAAGATGGATTGCTAACTGGATCATGAATAGCACCCACATGGTCAGTATTGAAGGTGCCATGTCTGACTATACACCAGTTATACGTGGCATCCCACAGGGCTGAGTCCTGGGACCTCTCTTGTTCGGTATATATTTCTCAGATGTACAAGCTAACACAGGAGGAATATGGCTGACCATGTTCGCAGATGACTGAAAACTGTGTGCCATAATCAACTCTCCAGCTGGTACAAGCATCCTCAAAAAGGAGATGGATAACTGGTGCCAGAGCCATGGCCTACAGCTACTTTCCATTAGATGCATAGTCATCCCCTTTGGTAATAACACCGTGCCCACACATTACCACATAGGTGATGATACATCACGTACAGTGGGTGTTATTTGGGATTTGGGGACATGAGTAGTTAGTACTCTCACCTTTGACAATGACGTTGCCAATGTTGTTAGACAGACCTTCTATATAGCCCACCTTATCCCATAGGGTTTCACATCTAGATCAAGTGGAGTCATTGTGCCCCTATACTCATCAGGCCCATGCTTGGATACAATGCCCCATTTTGGATGTACCTTAACCGACACCTGCAGCAACTGTAATGTCCACAAAAGTACCTAATCAAGTAGATCTAGGGACTCACACAGATGGTATGCGCAGTTTGGCTATGGTAACCCCAGCTCTACTCAGTCACTTACTGCCTACTCAGATGCGATCTGTGCCTGTTGTTTAAAGCCATGTCAATCACAGAATTAATGGCAGGCTCCACCTCAGGATATCAAAGTCCCTTACAGCTACACACTCCAGGGATGGAAACATCAGCACTGATATTAATAGGACATGCTGGAGGGGCAGATTCCCATCCCAGAGGCTCCACTCAATCTGGAATGAGATCCCAGTCCAACATACGTAGAGACCCCCAATGACCACCTACAGGAGACATCTTGACAAGTGGATGGGTGATCGTATGTTTAGCCCTGGGATATGTTCTGGGTCCCTGCTAGACAGAGGCACAATAAAATAAACATATGTGGGCTATCTTGTGTGTCCTACTATTCACAGGCACAGTCTACTAATCTAACAGGGTTGCAAAAGCCAAACACATTCTGGCTAGGCTTATACATGCCCTAGGGCAGATAGCCTAGTATCAACCTCTGAACCTATGATAATGTTCGGGATGCACATTGTTCATTGATGGTACTGATTGCAGGTTTTGTTTCTTCTTTGCTTTTCCACTTTCTATGAACAACCCTAAGTATCTGCATAACATATTTGATTATGACAGGGTTCCACTATATTATATATGTGTCTATTGTCATATAACTGTGTGCATAAGTCAGATTGGTGAATAGTGGGAGGTTCCTTGGTTAACACATGCAACTGCCGGATATGTGTGGCCCACTGCTGTACTCAGATATGGCCTAAGTGTGTGAGCATGCCCAGTTCGGCCTTTCAGTGTTTTGTTGACTGACATTTGTCTCATTTATTCGTGTGTGAGCATGCCCAGTGTGACCTTGCAGTATGTTGCTGTCTGAGGTCCACTACATTTATTGATGTGTGTGAACATTACCAATATTAACATTTATACTATATGTGTGTTGAAAATCAGGTTCTATTCTTACTACAGGCCTCACCTTTGTGTCTTAACTCAACAGGGATTATGCTATGCCTGCAAGGTTTCCATGCAATACTTTGCATAGACTTATCAACATTTCTTTATACAAGCTGACCACTGTCATGGTTTAGTGGTTCTGTGCTATGACTATAATGCACAGTATCCTGGGTTCAAGAACTGTCACTGCTTCACATTTTCATACTGGGCAGAACAGACTGCTTCAGGAGCAGTGAAGCAAATATGACCATGTTTACCTGCTTTTGCTGAACTATGCCCAACTTTGACCAAACTTGCACAACATTGCTCAATGTTAACCAGCATTGCTGAACGGTGCCCAATATTGCTCAATATTGCCTGAAGTTGTGCTACTTAGTGTGTGCAATTTTGTTTACATATACTAAATAGTGGTAAGAGCTGTTTAGCACTGCTTTATATTGCTTAACAGATGGCAATCATGCCTCAGGTAGTGCTGCAGGGCTTCCTATGTCGGATGCACATTTTACACTCCCTATACATGTTTGTTAACAGGTAGTGTAAAGTTAGGCATCCCTTTTACTATATGTGTGAGTCAGAGAGAGGTATCATTTCCAGGGTTCCTACTGAGCCAGTGTATATGCTATGCGTTGTCTCTTTGCCAAGGCCAAAGCATACTGGGCATGCCTCCTTCTGCCTACTGGGGCAGGCACAGGTTGTTCGCCCTCCAAGTCACACTCTGCCTGTGATGGCCTTGGCAATGGTGGTGGGCTGTTGGGCCTGGCCCTATGCTGCTCCTGCATCAGCTGTTTTTGCAGGATCATATTATGTAGCATAGCACATACCATGACTATTTGGGTACATGTAGTTGGTGAGTACTGCAAGGCTCCACCAGATGTGTCCAGGCACCGGAACCGTGACTTGAGCAGCCCAAACACACGCTCGATTACATTTCGTGTTTGTGCATGTGCCTCATTATGGCGTTCCTGTTCAGGTGTGTGTGCATTTCTGATGGGTGTCATCAGCCACGGCTCGAGTGCATATCCAGCATCCCCCACTAGGTGACCATGAGGGATGTCCCCATTGGCAAATGTCTGGTACAGCTGTGTCAGATGCCAGATATGGGATTCATGGTAGCTTCCAGGGCAGCCAGCACACACATTCATTATTATGCCCTGGGCATCACACACAATCTGGCAGTTGATGGAGGGGAAACCCTTGTGGTTATAGTAGACCCTACCCCGCTCACCAGCTGGTGCTTTGATGTGAATGTGCATGCAGTCTATTGCACCCATTACCTCAGGGTATTCCGCTATTTGCTGGAAGAGATGCATATTGCTGGCCAATACCTCACGGGAATTGGGGAAATATACATGATCATCGACATGTGCTGACATGGCATTCAGGAACTGGTGCAGTACCCTGGATGCTGATGCCTGTGAAATCCCCATCATATTGCCAGTTGGTCTCTGGAAGGTACCTGTTGTTAATATTCTTAGGCCAACACATACCTTGGGTTCCACTGGGATGGGTTCCCCTCTGTTGGTTCTGTGTGTGAGGTGTGGCCTGCACAGCTCAACAATTTGCTGCATGAGGTCTCTGTCCACTCTATAGCGCTCCACTATCTCCAGCTCATGTAGCCACTGCTAGGTTACCCTGCGCCTGTACACTCTTCTCCGTCTCCTTACTGTGGGTTGCTCAGCAGCATTCACATTGTCACCACCCTCAGCATGTTGTATATGTCACCTTATAACAGCAATGGCAGCCCCTAACATTTCTTTGTCTCAGTAAAGCTTTTTCAGTTTTCACTTCTATTAGCTTACTGCAGTGTTGCAGTGTCTCTGAGAAAAACATAGTGGAAAGTTGTTTGCTCAGTTTTAAGTGCTGGGCTGGGCTGGGCTAGTGTACTGCCAGTGTAATTGCCTGAGTCTGATTGTTTTCACCTGCTAGCTCTGCTAGTACTCCCTGGTTAACTTCCTACTATTTGTTGTGCTTCCTTTTTCCTTTCTGTTTCCTCAGGGGGCAGCGCCACACAAACAAGTGCAAACACGCGCACACCAGCTCACACACACGCACACATGCTTACACAGACTAAAACTTGCTTATTCTTGCTAAAACATGCACTTACAGGGGTTTCAACATCCTTACACTTGCTTACTCTAGCTTACACATGCGCACACAGGCGCACACGTCTGCACACAGGCTTACTCTGTTTTACAGGTGCGCACACGCGTGCATACACGTTGCAGGTACTTCTACAAGAAACTTTAGTGTTGTTCACGGCATACACCTTCAATTTCTTGCCTTTAGCTAGGGTACCTGTTGACACACCTCTTCCAGTGATTAGTAACTGACAGCAGACACATGCCACTCTACTCCAATGAGCTTCACTTCTTTCAGACATATCCCCCCTCATGATGTCACCTATCTTCTACTCTGTTACTCCCGTTATCCTACTCCTACACTCCACTGACTGTGCTCTTTTGCTATGTAAACTTGGGATTCACTATCCTTACCCTCATTTGCATAGGATTGCCTACTAATGTTTGGTTACATCTCTTAGACTGAGCTTCCCCCCTTAGCAACCTCTACTCGGTAGTCATGTTGTCTTCGGACTGCCATTCCCTTGCATTGTATATAAGGGATTACTGTAAAATCCACATTTGTGGATTTTAATTATTGGTTTTCTGGTTTTTAGAGCACAGCGCATTTGCGCAGCGCTGCGCTATGCTTAAACAATGGTGAGCGAGATAAAAAAATTTATTTTATTTTAATTTTGCATCAGTGAACATTGCCAATGGCCATATTTTTGGCCATTGGCATGCTTCCTCGACTAGCTGCATTCTTTTTTGGAGCTGTCACGGCTCCGTTTTGCTATTTGCAGAACCGTACTCAGTTGTCAATGGAGTGCATTTCTGCAAATAACACTACTCTTACTCGGACAGGTTAGGGTTTCCTGAATCGCAAATTTACCTCAGTCACATACCTTTCAGCAGCAAATAAGGTGATTTGCATAACCTAGCCCTGTCCGTGTAAGAGGAGTTTTGGGAGCTCTCTTGCACGCCCCTGCCGTCTGTTCCTGGATCGCTCGGTAGACATGTTGACTGCATGGAATCTTACTCTACTCTTAGACTCCGTGCAAGCCTTCGTGAATCCGGCCCATTAAGTTGGATAAAAGAAGAATGAGGCAAAGTACAGGAATGCAGAGTGTGAAATAGACATGAGATTCAGACCTGTTGAAATATGAAATATATTTATTCAGTGTACTCAATGTATTCACAGTAATGTTCGTATCACAGTATGTGCAAGTAATACTAATCGATGGTTGAACTAATTACAAAAGGTTGGAAAGGAGAATATCCAGAGATTTAGTAAGTGGGGAAATAAACAGATTATAGTTTACAAAGATCTGTAAGTTTGAGTTTCAGGATTTTGGGCTTTCAGGATTTTGGGCTTTCAGGATTTTGAGTTTTCAGGATTCTGAATTTTCAGGCTTTTGGTTTCAGGATTTTGATTTTCAGGCTTATGATGTTTCAGGCTTCTGAATGGGAACCATATATATATATATATATATATATATATATATATATATATATAATATGTATATTTCTATACACATGTGTGTATGTATATATATATATATATATATATATATATATATATATATATATATATATACTAAAAACTTGAAAACTAAAATGTGCATTTGCCCTTTCCCACTTCGGAGGTATGGGGGGAGCTTGTCCCTGCATTAAAAAGGTTTCAATATTTCAATATTTTGAGTTTCTCCACAACAATCAGACAACTTAGACAGCCTGCATACTGACTAATGTGTTATGATAATACATTACATCCTTCCAGACCAGAGTATCTTTACTTCAATACTTAAGTATCAAAGCAATTACTTCAATACTGAAGTATCAAAGCAAAGATATAGAACAACACATGATTCCAGGTGAGCTGCATCCATATTACATCTTAAACATTGTACTTCACTTTTCCAGGTATGTAACAATTTCTGCAATATCAGCATAGAGAGTACTTAGTTTTTCCTTTCCCCCTCATGACTTCCATGTATGTTTCTTTTTGTATACCTCAGAGAATCTTCCTAGGGCTGGCCATCCACAAGATAAAAAAAATGGCAGTTGGTGATTTAGCACTATTCAAGTACCTCAGAATCAGTGCATGTTATGATTGTGTCTGTTTTATGGGGTGCCTCTTAACATCTCCACAGAATGTCAATGACTTTTAGTAGACATTTAAGTATCAACATTTATTGAGTGATCTACTTATTATCCTGATTAGGACTGCTCATCAAGGAAGATCTGTGCTCAGCGGATTCTAAGGGAGAAGTCTCCATACAGACAAGCTAATCAAGCAAACACAAAATTAGACATTGGCACTAACACATGAGCTGGAATACTACAACACATTTTAACCAGATACAAAGAAAAAAAATTGTAACATAGACCTGCATGTTGTAACATAGTACACTTTACAAACAGAACAACTGAATAGTTAATTACAATAGTCAATAATGAAGCAATGCAGTATACTTAGAACAAATATTTGTAGGTAATATTACAAAAGATACTTGTATATACATATTCAAGTCACAAACAATCCATATTGTATATGGAGAAAGAATGAGTTACAAAGTTTCAACATGATTAATTAATGTAGTGCATGAATGTGTGCGCTTCTTCTTTGTAATCCTTTGCAAATCAAATACATATCCTATGGTGGCAACTGATAGGTTGCACAGCCTAAACATAGTATAGTGCAATTTAAAGGCAAGAGAATGGCATATTGCAATATTAATTGCAACTAGAAATGAGACCAGAATGTTTTACTTCATAGGTTCATAGGTGTTTACTAGGCTAGCGACCACAAGGGCCTTTTTAAGCCTAGCCATGCATCTGAAATCTCTGACAAGTTCTAATACCCTTGATAAGTGAAAGCTGGGCCTGGGAGATGAACAATTTACAGGTTGCCTGTGTTCATTAGCGACATAGGTGCCAAACCAGTTTCCCATCCAATTGCCCAAGTTGCACTTGAATTGGGTTAGGGAGGAGCTCTGCTTCACATGTATGGAGAGCCTGTTCCATAGACAAGGTGGTCTCCTTCCCTCTTTCTTACTCCCTGATTTTGTCACTTTTGCCAACTACAGTTGAGTTTGTAGAGGAAATTTGTGTCTTTTAATCCCTACAACTGGGTACTGTGAAAGTTGACAGATGTATTATGCTTGAGTGCGTTATAGTAATTAGTCAGTTTTATTAGGTGTTTAGGGTTCTTTTTAATATACAGTGGTCTGAGATACATGTTTTCATGATTTAGTTTTGCTGTTGAGTTATCCTACTCAATTAAATATCCCATCCCTATGCTCATATTGTCTGTTGCAGGGAGAACTCTATTTAGATTTCTGAGAAGTTAAAGTCCCTGCACTTTTCAATCGCCTTCACCTCCATAGAATCAGTGGTACAATTAACACCTGCACTAGTGATCTAAACTTTCACCCCTGTCTTAACAGTAGGATTATAGGTGCTTGCTATGCATGCAGTGGGTTCCTATTAGATGACCAAAGATGCATTCTATAAAATGCGTCTTGGTCGAACTTAAAACAATGAAAAGGCAAAATAGCGAAGCGGCTTTTAAGCAAATTCTTTCCCAGGGAAAGAATTTGCTTGGCTGCTTCCATTACTTCGCTGTTTTCGGCACTGTAGTGCGATCTTGGAGTTGGTATATTTAAGTAGGGTGAAGCCCCCCACTTTATGTATTCTTTCAAATTTTTTTTTTTTTTTTTTTGCAACAGCGATTTTTTTCCCTTGGAAAAAAATTGCTGTTCTGAGCTTTCGAGATTGTAAGCTTTCGCTTACATGGGGTCGATTATTCATTGTTCGCTTTTTTAAGTGTTCAATGATATAATATAGACCCCATGCAGTCCAGGAGACCATTAAAACGCCTAGCTGAAATTCCCAATTGCCTCAAAGCGCTGTCTGGATAAATAACTTGTTCAAGGTCACAAAGTAGGCAACTATAGGTGAAATGATTCAAAATGTCTAACCTTGAAACAGGTAGCAGCTCATTAACAAGACAGAGCTTTAATCCTTTGCACTAACTGCTAGACTACCTATGTTGTTATGATAGGTACTTAACCCAATACATCCATGGCCTTTGGAAGACACATGTAGTACATTAAACAGAGTATTTTCATCACAACATTCAAAACTAGACCTGACAAATGGGTGGGAGACCATAAATGTACACCTGGGGTATGTGGGTACAGTCTGTTTAAGGGGAAATAACAGACCCATTGCTATTGGTTGAGGTGGAGAAGCATTTTAATGGACATTTAGGCCAGATGTTAAATGTCTGCTATGACACTATGAGCAGGCGAATGTAGCAATGCAAACAAAATTCAGTTACTGCTGTTTTACACTACTGGTAGCAATTTTGTATAATGCATACTATTTCTAGCAATTCAAAAATTATGTTATGAGAAGAGAGACAGCACAATGCATTAAGGTTAGGACCTGTTAACAAGGTGCTCCTTGTGACCAAAGGGTGCAAAATTACATCATTTCCACCTCTATTTGCTTACTGTACGATTCTGATCAAGTCACTTGACCAGACAGTGTTCCTGGGTTACCCCTGAATAAGGGGCATGTGTGTCCATTGGGCTTACCCATTTAATAAATGTAATAAGTAACGTTAGAAAAATGGCTAACTTCTAGGACTTGCACCTTTCATTGTTTGTGTGGCTGGCATAATAGTGAAGATGACAAATAGGGTCAGAGCCGGCTTGGCAGAACACAAGATTGGAATGGGTTTTGAGAGATGGAGTAGGTCAAAGGACTTAAGTAGTTAACAACCTGGTCTGATAGATACATGTTAAATTTAAGCACAGGAAAATGTAAGGTGTTCCATCTGGGAAGCTGTAGTGCTGATTCAGGCATGAGCTAGATCGGGGGGGGGGGGGCTACTGATCATAAAAAAAAAACAGAAGTTGGGGCTGCCATCTCCACAGTAGTGAGGTGCCAGGAGTAAAGAAAAAAAGCAGTAGCCGTGGTTAACAATACACCACACTTCAACGCTGGGGGAAAAGATGCTGAAAAGTGATGATACCATTGTAATAGATACCGCTGAGACACCAGCAGCATTACTGAACTCACCTGTTGGGTCTATGGAAAGACACATCCAGGTAGTAAGGAGAGTATGGATGAAGACCATCAGGATGATAAGAGGATCAGAAGTAAAACTTAAAATTAAAGAGAAAGGAGGGGAAGGGGAGAGCGGAGAGGACAAGACCTAGAGTTGGGGCAATAACAATTTGGACATAAGGAAGTATGTCTTCATCCTGAGGGTTATGTGAAGAAGGAGCAGTGCAGAGTAAAACAGATGGATCTTCTAAAAGGACTTCAGGTAGGTGGAATGAAAGGAATGAGAGAAGTCAGCAGCTGAGGGATGCCAGCTTTAAAGTGGGGGTCAAGGCTAATATGATGTCGGGGTGTGTATTAACAGGAATAGACTCCGAGCGACACAGCAGCTATGCAGGAGACTAATACATGATGCTGGGGTGTGTATTAACAGGAATAGACTCCGAGCGACACAGCAGCTATGCAGGAGACTAATACATGGTGCTGGGGTGTGTATTAACAGGAATAGACTCTGAGCGACACAGTAGCTATGCAGGAGACTAATACATGATGCTGGGGTGTGTATTAACAGAAATAGCCTCCAAGCAATACTGCCACTATGCAGGGCACTGATACATGAAGCTGGAGTGTGTATTAACAGGAATAGACTCCGAGTGACACTGCCACTATGCAGGATACTAATACATGATGTTGGGGTGTGTATTAACAGGAATAGACTCCAAGTGACACTGCCACTGTACAGGACAGTGATACATGATGCTGGGGTGTGTATTAACAGGAATAGCCTCCAAGCAATACTGCCACTATGCAAGACACTGATACATGAAGCTGGGGTGTGTATTAACAGGAATAGGCTCTGAGAGATACTGCCGCTATGCAGGAGACTAATACATGATGCTGGTGTGTGTATTAACAGGAATAGCCTCCAAGCAATACTGACACTATGCAGGGCACTGATACATGATGCTGAGGTGTGTATTAACTGGAATAGACTCCGAGTGACACTGCCATTATGCAGGACACTGATACATGAAGCTGGGGTGTGTATTAACAGGAATAGACTCCGAGTGACACTGCCACTATGCAGGACACTGATACATGAAGCTGGGGTGTGTATTAACTGGAATAGACACAGAGTGACACTGCCACTATGCAGGACACTGATACATGAAGCTGGGGTGTGTATTAACTGGAATAGACTCCGAGTGGTACTGCCACTATGCAGGACACTGATACATGAAGCTGGGGTGTGTATTAACAGGAATAGACTCCGAGTGACACTGCCACTATGCAGGACACTGATACATGATGCTGGGGTGTGTATTAACAGGAATAGCCTCCAAGCAATACTGCCACTATGCAGGACACTGATACATGAAGCTGGGGTGTGTATTAACAGGAATAGACTCTGAGAGATACTGCCGCTATGCAGGAGACTAATACATGATGCTGGTGTGTGTATTAACAGGAATAGCCTCAAAGCAATACTGACACTATGCACGGCACTGATACATGATGCTGGGGTGTGTATTAACTGGAATAGACTCCGAGTGACACTGTCACTATGCAGGACACTGATACATGAAGCTGGGGTGTGTATTAACAGGAAAAAACTCTGAGAGACATTGCCGCTATGCAGGAGACTGATACATGATGCTGGGGTGTGTATTAACAGGAAAAGACTCCGAGCGACACAGCAGCTATGCAGGAGACTAATACATGATGCTGGGGTGTGTATTAACAGGAATAGACTCTGAGTGACACTGCCGCCATGCAGGAGACTAATACATGATGCTGGGGTGTGTATTAACAGGAATAGACTCTTTGTGACACTGCCGCTATGCAGGAGACTAATACATGATGCTGGGGTGTGTATTAACAGGAATAGACTCTGAAAGACACTGCCGCTATGCAGGAGACTGATACATGATTCTGGGGTGTGTATTAACAGGAATAGACTCCGAGTGACACAGCAGCTATGCAGGAGACTAATACATGATGCTGGGGTGTGTATTAACAGGAATAGCCTCCAAGCAATACTGCCACTATGCAGGACACTGATACATGAAGCTGGGGTGTGTATTAACAGGAATAGACTCTGAGAGATACTGCTGCTATGCAGGAGACTAATACATGATGCTGGTGTGTGTATTAACAGGAATAGCCTCCAAGCAATACTGACACTATGCAGGGCACTGATACATGATGCTGGGGTGTGTATTAACTGGAATAGACTCTGAGTGACACTGCCACTATGCAGGACACTGATACATGAAGCTGGGGTGTGTATTAACAGGAAAAGACTCTGAGAGACATTGCCGCTATGCAGGAGACTGATACATGATGCTGGGGTGTGTATTAACAGGAATAGACTCTGAGTGACACTGCCGCCATGCAGGAGACTAATACATGATGCTGGGGTGTGTATTAACAGGAATAGACTCTGTGTGACACTGCCGCTATGCAGGAGACTAATACATGATGCTGGGGTGTGTATTAACAGGAATAGACTCTGAAAGACACTGCCGCTATGCAAGAGACTGATACATGATTCTGGGGTGTGTATTAACAGGAATAGACTCCGAGTGACACAGCAGCTATGCAGGAGACTAATACATGATGCTGGGGTGTGTATTAACAGGAATAGACTCTGAGTGACACAGCAGCTATGCAGGAGACTAATACATGATGCTGGGGTGTGTATTAACAGGAATAGACTCTGAGAGACACTGCCGCTATGCAGGAGACTGATACATGATGCTGGGGTGTGCATTAACAGGAATAGACTCCGAGTGACACTGCCTCTATGCAGGATACTGATACATGATGCTGGGGTATGTATTAACAGGAATAGCCTCCAAGCAATACTGACACTATGTAGGGCACTGATACATGATGCTGGGTTATGTATTAACTGGAATAGACTCCGAGTGCACTGCCACTACGCAGGACACTGATACATGATGCTGGGGTGTGTATTAACAGGAATAGACTCCGAGCGACACTGCCTCAATTCAGGAAACTGATACATGATGCCGGGGTGTGTATTAATAGGAATAGACTTGAGCGACACAGCAGCTATGCAGGAGACTAATACATGATGCTGGGGTGTGTATTAACTGGACTAGACTGAGTGACACTGCCGCTATGCAGGAGACTAATACATGATGCTGGGGTGTGTATTAACAGGACTAGACTGAGTGACACTGCCGCTATGCAGGAGACTAATACATGATGCTGGGGTGTGTATTAACAGGAATAGACTCCGAGTGACACTGCCTCTATACAGGATACTGATACATGATGCTGGGGTATGTATTAACAGGAATAGCCTCCAAGCAATACTGACACTATGCAGGGCACTGATACATGATGCTGGGCTATGTATTAACTGGAATAGACTCCGAGTGACACTGCCACTATGCAGGACAGTGATACATGATGCTAGGGTGTAAATTAACAGGAATAGACTCCAAGCGACACTACCACTATGCAGGACACTGATACATGAAGCTGGGGTGTGTATTAACAGGAATAGACTCTGAGTGACACTGCCTCTATTCAGGACACTGATACATGATGCTGGGGTGTGTATTAACAGGAATAGCCTCCAAGCAATACTGCCACTATTCAGGGCACTGATACATGAAGCTGGGGTGTGTATTAACAGGAATAGACTCCGATTGACACTGCCACTATGCAGGACACTGATACATGATGCTGGGGTGTGTATTAACCAGAATAGACACCGAGTGACACTGCCACTATGCAGGACACTGATACATGATGCTGGGGTGTGTATTAACAGGAATAGACTCCTAGCAACACTTCCTCTATTCAGGACACTGATACATGATGCTGGGGTGTGTATTAACAGGAATAGACTCCAAGTGACACTGTCACTATGCAGGACACTGATACATGATGCTGGGGTGTGTATTAACTGGAATAGACTTCGTGTGACACTGCCACTATGCAGGACAATGATACATGATGCTGGGGTGTGTATTAACAGGTATAGACTCCGAGCGACACTTCCTCTATTCAGGACACTGATACATGATGCTGGGGTGTGTATTAACAGGAATAGACTTAGAGTGACACTGCTACTCTGCAGGACACTGACACATGATGCTGGGGTGTGTATTAACAGGAATAGACTCCGAGTGACACTGCCGCTATGCAGAACACTGTGTCTAGTATTAGAGGTGATATGAGGAAAGAAACATAGCAACTGCAGAGGTGTTACAAAGAAAATCTGTGAATGTATTTAAGGGTGTTCAGCATCTGGGCTAGTGGAAAGGTCTAAAACAGATGGGGCCTTTTTAAAGTGGTGACATGATCTTCATTCACAGCACATTAATGTATTTATTTACTGATTTACTGGCATTTGTTTACTGGGAAAGTCCATGAGGATCAGGAAGACTCTCTTTCAGTGGAAGCCAAATGATAAAACCTCCAATGCATGATACAATGCAATACAATACAACACATAAGTAAAAACATTGTTAATATAGTATGAAAGTTATTCAGTTAAATATTACAGTTTAGAAGAAAGAGTAAGATACAGGTTCAACTTGGATGACAAGGACTATATGTTTACATAAGATTTTAATGTACTCACATTAAGATTCAAATGATACCACTTCAGATCTGCCCCCTAAAAAGGGGGTTACTAACCTAGGGGGACTAACCTGGTCAATAAACAAATACAAAAAATGTAAAAAAAATGCAAAAAGCACTTGGCCAATGGATAATAACCTGCAAAGAGACAAAAAAGGAAAATAAAAGGGTTGTGATATTTGAATAATTAGGAAGATAAAGTACAAGTATAGAACATAAACGCTGACATAGTCATGGAAAAAATCAAGTGGTCGGCCCAGTATTTATTTTTGGTGAAATGACATGTTCAAGAGTGGATTGTCTGCATTACCCTCGAGTATGAAGGAGTTAGGAGGGGAGAAGAGGCATTAACTGCAGACAAAAGGAACACATTTTAATACAGATGTGAGGAAGTTCTTTTCACTCAGAGAAAGTGGTTGGCCTGCAGAAAGGATTACATGAGTGGTAAGTGGAGAGTGATTCAATGGAGACTCTCAGAGGGCACTGGTAGGTGAAGGAGTTGGGAGAGCAGCTGGGAGTTGCTAGCCACATATCTGGCCAGGCTAAATAGATGCTTTGACTGGGATTCATAAATGCTCACCACTTCGTGCTAAGTCAATTTGTGCGATGAGTGGGGATTTCAGGATGTGTGTGATTCAGGAGACACTGCAATATGTTGTGGCTGGATGGAAAACAAGGCACTGAAGAGATATATGCTAATGAGCTAAAAAAATGGGGGTGAGATACATAAATGTCAAAATGACGCACAACCCCATCACGCTTGCATTAGTAATGAACACGACCATATGCTCATGTTCAGTTAGATGAAAATGCAGAAATATATTAAGTGTTACCAAAACAGTTGTAAACTTGTATGTTTGAGAGGCTTGTAGAGCAGCTGCTGCTGTTGATGGTGTCAAACATCAACCCCTGAGATGCAGAGTCAACTTTTCATGCCCTCCATGACACTGACATAATGGACCACTGTTGAGTGGACAGGAACACCATACAACAAATAGACATCTGTCAGCATCATCTGCTGCCCCATGGGAATAGTGGAGCACCAGTCCCTGTAAAAACTAAGGTATGTGTAACTTTATGTATATCAGTGACCACCTGGGGATACAGTGGGGTATCTCAGGCATCTGCTTTGAGAATACTATATCAGTTCTTAAATGCCATGCTTCAGCATGTAGGGGAGCATACATTGCTCCCACATACTCCAGAGGAGAGAACAAACTCATGCAGGACCTCTATGCCATGGCCCATTTCCTCAAGGTACTGGGGGGCTATAGATTGCACCCACATAGAAACGAAGACTCTCACCTGGTGAACAGGGAAGGATATATGTGAATTGTAAAGGGTATCATTCCATCAATTGTCAGGAGGTCTGTAATGCACAGGGTATGATCTACAATGTGTGTGTGTGTAGGCCACCAAGGCACACATGTCACCTTTATAAATGGCTTCTGAGATGTGACTTACCACAAATATGTCTAGTTGGGGATGGTGTCTGTGCCCTCAAATCTTGGCTCATGGTGCCAGTAAGAAATCCACATAACCTAACAGAGCACAGTTACAGCCATGCCCACTCACAAACTAGAAACATCACAGAGTGTGTCTTTGAGCTAATGAAGTCAGGATACATCTGACAGAGCTCTGTAGTACATTTTATTTATTTATTAATTCTTTATTGATTGGATTTGTCCCACTAGGCTATTGGCCTCTTTTCAGGGGATCCTAAGGTGGTATTCATACTAACTAGTGGTGATTTGGCCAGGGAATCAGGGAACATCCACTACTCTTTTTGACAGGTGGCATGGGATATTTTACATCCACCTGACCTACACCAACCCAAGCAGATGAGACCTCAGTTTAATATCTTATCCAAAGGATGACACAAAAAGAAGTGCAGCACCCTCCCCCCTTATGCTGCACTGCAGTGTCAGCAATCTGTTTACCTGTTGTGGGAATAGAACCCACAACCTTCTGCATCAAAGGTGAGTGTGCAGCAGGGGAAGACTATGCCAGATGGAGGTAGGCTGGCACAATATGCCATGGCACTAGCTAAGAGGCAGCACATTGCATATAACTTTACCAGATAAAAGGATATAAGAGCTAAGTAGATACATACAGTAAAAATGATGCATACAAAATCACCAGACTGTGTTTAACTATGCATAGACTGGCCACTCTGTGCATCAGACAGACATAGGCAACTCAAGTCAGAATATTATAAAGACGTAGCTCTAATATCATAATTGGGGGAGGGACCTTTGCTACAAAGTACTACTCTCTAAGGAGATACCCACAAGTTACAAGGATTCTTGCAAACACACACAATATATTACACTAACCCATGCATATGATGGGATCACATCACACTGATATCCTGCAGATTTCCCCCACTCGGCATGATATGTATGGAAATTAGTTCTCAACTCATTAGCATTTCTGAATCACAGCAGTTGCACAATGAAAAAAACAAGTAAAAATCATGTTGAGGTCTACACAAAACCATGCGCACACGCTTCAACACCTAGGAGAAGACCTGCTGAAAGGTACTGCAGTATAGTCAGGCTCATACCTTCCAGGTTCACCTCATTTGGACTACTATTAAACCAATTAGTTTTTAAAGAGGCATGTTTGTAAAACCTACACAGTGAAAAGGAGTGCACACATTGCAGTGCTACAAATAAGTTTTAAATGATAGCCATGGTAAACAGGTGTAAATGTCAATACAGCAAAATAACGTTGTAGAAAAGCAAATTATCACATAATTATTGTCTGAGAGTCCCTCAGGTGTAAGTAAGATGTTAGTAGTCAACATACTGACCATTTGTGCAATAATTATGTCAGGTGGGTGTTTTCCGGTCTGAAAATCACAGCATGTCAACAATGGTCATGCTAGCCATGACCATAGAAAGCTGTTAATGGTATTGAGAATGAAATTGCATCAGAAAACAGAGGGACTGAGAATTCTTATGTTCCATACATTGAAGTGGCAATGGAAACATAGTAGGATGATTGTAATGTTATTTCAGAATGCCATTCCACCATCTGTCCAACAACCTACTTCCTTCCTTCTCCATTTCATGTCTATCCTCTCCATTTCCTTCATGTAATCTGTTGAAAAACACAAACACAACACACGCAGAGCTTTAAAAAAATTCCAAATCTGTGTGATGTTGGGTATTAACCAGCACTGCTAGCAAATAGTGAATATAGGGTAATGTTAGTTTTTATCATATAGCAAAAATGAAGAAAATTCCTATGCATGCACTAAGACTTTGCCATTGGTCACTTACCAGAGCTTAGAATCCTTGTACATCAATAAATAAATCTGACTTTAAAAACAGCACAAAAGTATTGTATGGGAATTATGATCTCTGTAGTAGCTGTCATGGCTCAGTGTGTTAATGATGTGCATGTGACGCTTCTAATCCACTGTGAGTGGGATGCTGTTGTACAATACTGATGCCACTCTTTAACTGTAGGACATTATTAGGACTATCTTTGGAAAACGTTTTTGTCTGAGAACTACAGTGGCATACCTGTATAATGCCCTGTTGGTAGACTATGAATGAACTATGCATGGGTTTGAATCCTGTCACTTACATTTATTTTTCTTCTCATTTTGCAATGCTGTGCCACTCAACAGGTACATTTAATCATCTTTGCAGTCTGACATTAAGAACTGAAATATTGACAGCACTTTCCAATGTGATACATTTAGTGATATGGCTCACTGACTTCCCCTTAGAGGCATACTGACATGCAACACTGAATACTGAATGATTTGGAGAAAATCATTGTGAGAGGCATGGGTTGCACTGCACTGTGTTATATACGACCCTTGCCACTCAACATCATCCTGCCCAATCCATATGCCATCACCTTTGTCATTTCCCTTTTGAACATCCCCTTCAACTGTGAGCTGACAGGCACATGCAGTATAAGTTCCTCTGTACATTCACATGATACAGCATTGGACTGCAGCATAAAACTTACTAAAGCTTGGCTTCAGTTCCATTAATGTGTACCTTACATCACTCTTAGACAGTTACATATAATTTCCTACCATGACATTGAACCTCGACTAAGACTTTTATGACATCGGACACATGGACAAGGATTTGTCACACAAATATAAATACTGTTTCTATACTTACTGTTACATGACAGATGGCACAACACAACTTCATGACAGTTCTTATCTTACAGCAAAATCTGAGGAAAATCCTTTGGCTGAGCTAATAATTTGTGACCATCATGATAGGGAATTTATCCTCGAGGCACAACAAAAGGCAATAATGACACCAACATAAGTTTGCATTATTAGTATAATTGTAATAGGCACCATGGCTCAATGTACACCCGATGTGATGTTTAACTTTACATTAATGTATCTATGTGCAAGGTTGTAATAGGCTGATTACTGGTGTCTGTTTAAAATTACTTCTTTAGGAGGCTTTCATGCTGTTGAAAATCTCTTTTCAAATGTGTTTTTTTCTGACAACTCTTGCATGGCTTCTTCTGTGATGTCATTAGCTGGTATACAGGTCAGGAGAATATGTTTTAGACAGGTAGAGTTTCAAATCCATTGAGGTGCATGTAGCTGTGTGAAAGCAATGTATAGCACATAATACTGACTTACTAAACAAATGTAACATGAGTTATTCTACATGTGCATGACAAAGGGGTTCTGAACCCTCACAGCTGAAGCCCCTTTTATCCCTGATCAATATCATTATTAACGCACACAATTGGGAATCTACTTCCAAATGATTTGCAGCTAGTACACAGGTCAAGAGAATACTTCTTCGGTAGGCAAGGTTTTGCAGTCAGCGAGGTGCACGTTGTAACATTATAAAATGTAATCGGTGACAAGCGATGAGGACTCACTGAATGGTGTGAGTTATTCTACTTGCATTTGGCAGGTGGCAGGTTTTCCTTCACAAAGTGCTGTAGTCCATTTTTACCATGTCTAATAACCAATTTTATAGATTACTTTTTGCATGCCCATTGCAAAATGGTTAGCAAAAAGCATTTTTGCTTTTCATAGTTAGGAAACAGCAAATAACAGTCCATGTCCTATAGCAAAAAATTAGGATAATCCATCAGTCAGGCTAATGATTTGATGGCCATTGCAGGAGTCAGATTACCCCAATAGGCAACAGAAAGCAATACAGATAGTAGCATAAATAGACATCTATTAGTTTAACTATGGCAGCTTTCATGGCTTAATATACTCATGATGCATATTAAAATGTTCCATAGGACGTACAGAGGACTGTGACTTGAGTTGTATAACATTACTCATTTTGCAGGCTTCCACAGTGCTGCAGCACTCCACTCAAATGTGTGCTCTCTGACAAATGTTTTATGATGTCTTCTGTTGGACAGTTTGCTAGTAAACAGGTCAAGAAGTATGAAGCAGGCAGGGGTTCAAATACAATGAAGTATATGTTGTAGCAGAGCGATAATGCATATCTTGTTGTAAGTAGCTACAATGTATACTAAGTAATAGCAGTAACATAGTAACTGTGTGTATCACTTTGTCTTTAGCGTGCAATCTGTGCAGTAACATAGTAACTGTCTGTATCACTTTGTCTTTAGCGTGCAATCTGTGCAGTAACATAGTAACTGTCTGTATCACTTTGTCTTTAGCGTGCAATCTGGCAATGCAGTAGGGGATTGGTTTTGATACCCTTATCGTTGCATACTCTTCATTACTACTGACATTTTTAGTATTGCTCAGGCACAATGCGATAGCAACAGTCACTAATGTTTGGGTACATGGCCATAAAGGTTTGGCAGACCTATACAAATCATCTATCTGTGATATACAATCCTTCAAACATGGTGAGAAATCAGCTACTGTCATGCAGCTACTTTGACTGACACTATGTGACACTGGGCATTACTGACATAAGGTGACAATAATAGTTGCACTTTCACAATTTCCCAGTGCCTTTGTAATCAGAAACTGCTGTATACATCACCAATATATAACTGTGAGGATTTTAAGTCCATGATTAGCACTTGTTGTGAACTAGGTTCTTAGTATATGGTGTTCCACAGTGTTCCAACATTACTTGGAAATGTGTATCTAAGTTTAACCTTATGCTAACTTTTTCTGTGGTGCCATGTGCTAATGTGCTGCTATGTAGAATATGTGTTAGGCAGGTAGAGGTTCGAATCTATGATGGTCTGTCTTGCTGAATTATGGCAAGTGTCATTATCATGAGCTAATGATGTGTCTTGAAAGTACACAATGCATTTCACATGATACATGCATCTGAGGCATTCCTTGCCTCATTCTGGTCATGCAGTCCTGGCTACAATGGATGCTGGGTTTTAACTCTCCCGATATCTGTAATGTCATATTCTACTACTAATTTTACACTCTTCCATACTATTCTAACATTTACATGAAACATTGTGTTCTGTAGCTTAACTTGCTAATAGCCTTGTACATACATTATCACTGTGAAGAGTCAGGGGTTCAGACCCCAGTATGTGCATTTTGTTTGTCCAGATATCATGTCTGATTCTCCTGAAATGTATTTTCAAATCATTTTTTCAAGCATGGATTTTGTGTTATGCCCTGTTGTTACAGCCATGAGAATATCTGTGACACATTTACATTCCTGGTTGTTTCTCTTGTAGTGCTGCCATGTGTTGCATTCCCCAGCATGTCACCCATGCTATTATGAGTGTGTACATTATGTGGGGAACGCTGACATTTTTTATCTCGCATAATTAACTATTTTGGATTCTTTTGTCACTGTTGATAAGGGCATTTTTGGGAATATGAGACCTTAATGGCTACACTGACTTATTTGATTGATGCTTGTATTTATGCACAGATGTGTGATTTGTTGTAGGACACTTGCAGCATAACTGTTTCAGTGGCTACCCATGCTAAGGTGTTTCCCTAACACATTCTGGTGTGGGACCTTGGTTCCTTGGAGGACTATCGCTTGTTCTTTTTTGCAGTCCTCCTGCACATGTGATAAATTTCAACAGTAAGTAGTTTTATGACCCCTTGCAGTCTGACATCTGCAGTGCATGACCTTTACATTACAACATGGTTATAATGTCACCTGGATTGACTTGCTACATTGCCTCACCTTGGGACAACTATAGCTTCATATTTAATTACCTCCATGGTATAGCATGTGTGCATGGCTAACATTCCCTCTTGTTGGTGTTAGGTATGGTGGAGAGTATTGAATCACATTACTGCCTTACTTTATATCCCCTCTACATACTTCACGTTTTTTAAAATGAGATTTTGTCATACACATTTATGCTATACCTTTCCATGTAATGTTTTCTTACTCGACTCACTTTGCACATTAATGTTCACCTTCTCTGTGGCCTCTACTAGTCACCTTAACTCTAGCAACAACATCTCTGCTGTTTACATTTCATTGCTTATATATTTATATCTGCATTTGCTGACATTGCTGACATCATCATTAAAAGAGTTGTGCATGTGCACTGACATTGGTTACTGTGGTTTTGTGTGCATACTCATTGCCACGACGTGGTCTGTATTTGCTGACATTGCTGACATCCTCATTAAAAAAGCTGTGCATGTGCACTGATATTGGTTACTGTAGTTTTGTGTGCATACTCATTGCCATGCCGTGGTCTGTATTTACTACCATTTCTGACATCATCATTATTAGAAGAGCTGTGCATGTGCACTGACATTGGTTACTGTGATTTTGTGTGTATACTCATTGCCACGACATGGTCTGTATTTACTGCTATTACTGACATCATCATTAAAAGAACTGTGCACATGCACTGACATTGGTTACTGTGGTTTTGTGTGCATACTCATTGCCACAATGTGGCTTACAATGATTTGTCCATGGATGTGTGCTGCATCTGTGAGCAGAGGCTTCTCATCATGGCTGCATGTATATGTGATTAGCAATTCTGCTTGTCATGCTAAGAAGGTTGACAGTGTTGGCTTGGCTTTGCTGTGGGAGTGCTGTTAATGAATCTCTGGAGTTGTCTTTTTCTGCCAGCAAAATGATGTAAAATAATATCCAGGCTGCTTTCTCAGGTTACTGAAAATACAACAAGGGAGCGATCTGCTAACTGTTAGGTAGCCATCGAGAAGTATAATGTGCATTATGACAACATTCATTCTGATGATTTAAAATAAACCTTGGGTTATGGATACATTTCTAAATTTTATTTGACAGATCACACCATTTCTTACAAAACTTGCTCCAGCGTGCTGCTACATTGGAAACACATACATCAACCCATTGAAATGGCAACCATGCATTTCCAGAAAATCTCCTCAAGATGAATAACTTTCTTTAACCTTTTATAAGTTTTTGATATACTCTTGCATTGTTATTGTAATGGGAATGTTTCCCCTTTTCATTGACATAGACATAGAGAAGGAAGACAGACGGGATGAGACGTTATAAGGTCGCTAACAGCACCTTAATCCTTTCATTTTCTAGGCCCACAGCCTGATCTAACACCACAATGAATGCACTGCACAGACATTTGTGTACCCTGTGTATCTAAATGCCCCCCCCGAAAAAATATCTTTAGTATGCTACTTAAGAAACTCATTTTGCTTCTTAATAGATTGTCATTACTGATTTAGCTATGCTTAGTTAAATTTATCAAAGGAGATGTCCCCTCCAGCATTCACTAAAAACTTGGTTGATACACAGCTGCTCAGCTGTTCTGAACTATATTACAAACCATGTTTGCAAAACTAAATAAAAAAATAATTTCACTTCTTTTACAATAGCTCAAAGATCACCACTTCACAACAAGCTCTAAACTTTAAAAACAGAATATAGGACCAACAAAGCATTTTTTAAGTTATGCTCTGTCAGTCCTAACACACAAGTTAATATCTTTGTTCAATAAAACTTGGCAGTAGTTCCCTTTTTAAAGTCATAAAAGTATGAAGAAATGTGGTTAAAAACAAGTTTAGTCTGCAGCACTCTGAACTTTGCATTACACTTACTCATGACATGAAGCTGGTGATGCTATATCCCTTTTTATATATGCAGAGGATGTAACTGATAAAATGAAAGCAGCTCACACTTTTTTCTTGCAAATGCACTGATTATGATGCAATTTCTCATCAAAATATTCCACAGCAAGTCTGATAGTCAGTTGCCACTCTAAGGAAGCATGTTGTTCATAGGTTCATAGTTTCATAGGTAGGTACTAGGCTATCTGTCCGAAGGCATTTATAAGCCTAGCCAGAATGTGTTGGCTTTCTCTGCCCCTTAGATTAGTACCCTGTGCCTCTGTCCAGCACAGCCACTGAAGTTTACTGAAGTAAACTTTCTGTTTCCCATCCACTCGTCAAGGTTTCTCTTGAACAGTGTTAGCGAGGAGCTCTACCTAATGTAGACTAGAATCTTGTTCCAAAGCATGGGAAGACTCTGGGACAGGAATCTATCCCTCCAGCACGTCCTATTTATCATTGTGGTGAGGTTTACATCCCTAGAGCATGTGGCTCGAGGGGATAAGGTTTTCTTTATTTGGAGCATGTCCATCAATTCTGGGTTGGAGATGGCCTTGTATGTCAGGCAGAGATCACCTCTGAGTAGGCAGTATGCAACTGAGTACAGCTGGAGTTTCTTCAGTCGAGCTGCATAGGGCATCTGTCTGAGGCAAGTGATCCTCTTGGTGAGGTACTTCTGTGGTCTTTCCAGCTGTTGCAGGTGTCTTGTAAGGTACATCCTAAATGGGGCATTGTACTCTAAGATGGGTCTGATGAGTGATGAGTAGAGGGGCACAATGACCTCTTTTCATCTGGATGTGAACCCTTTTGTGATTAGGTGGGCCATGTAGAAGGATTTTCTAACCACTTTGGCAATATGATTTTCAAAGGAGAGATTACTATCTACTTGGGTCCCCAGATCCCCTATTATGTCTTCTGTATTTAGGGTACTACCACATATGTGGTAGTTTGTGGGTACTTTGTTTTTTCCAAAGGGGATGACTATGCACTTTTTGGCATTTAGCTTGAGGCCATGATTTTGACACCAGGAATCCATCTCAGTTAGACCCTTTTGGAAGGATGTCTGTGTCAGCCGGAGAGACAATTATAGCCCCTAGTTTGCAGTCGTCTGTGAACTTGGTCAGCCATAGTCCTTCTGTGCTTGCCTGTACCCCTGAGAAGTATATGCTGAAAAGGAGGGGTCCTAGGACTGAGCCCTGGGGAATGCCACTTGTAACTGGTTTTGAGTCGGACCTAGCTTCTACAACTCTCACCATGTGGGTTCTGTCCATGAGCCAGTTGGAAACCCATCTTGTGATGTAGGGGTTTATGTTCAGGCTGGTGAGCTTGTCTATAATACTAGAATGGGGAATGGTGTTGATGGCCTTTGCAAGGTCTAGGTAGGCTGTGTGTACCACCTTTCCCTCATCTATAGCCTTGGTAACTGTCTCAAAGAAGTCCACCAGGTTTAGGAGGCATGATCTACCCTTAACAAAGCTGAACTGGGTAGGGTCCAGTGTTTGGAGGTGCCCAATGTCTCTGTTAATGAGTTCCATGATGATGCGCTCCATAGCCTTGCAGACCAAGTTAGTCAGGCTTATAGGGTGACAGTTCCCGGGGTCTGTTGTGGCTCCACCTTTGTGGAGAGGAATAACCATTGCTGTGTGCCACTCTATGAGTATGTAGCCTGTGGTGAGGCTGAGTTTGAACAGCGTGTTTAGGTGAGGGGTTAGTTTGTCTTTGAGCTCATGTAGGATGCAGCCTGGGCCACTGTCCGGTCCCATTGATGCTGTGTTTTTGGCTTTGGAGAGGGCTGTTTTAACCGGAGTGTCTGTGATTTCAGGGGCTCTACATTCTTCTGGTATGGTTATGGTTACAGTTCATAAATTTATCAAATACCTTTATTTCATCTGTGGATTTCTCTTCAGAAAATACTTGCAATTAAATACCTCACACTAACCCTAAATCTGGGTTGGCATGTTTTTAAGAGCCAAATGACACCTATCCTATGCGTGCAAGTCCTTTGCATGTGCTTGCAAAATCTCAGGTAAGGAATTTGCTCCCAACAAAAGTGGCTTGTAATGAAGGACTATGATGGAACTATCAATTTTTGGCAATGAATAAATGAATGGCATAATAATAGTACAGCAGCAGACAGGCTGGAGGGGACAGCTCAACAATGCTGCCGTATGCAGACTCTGAGCAAGAACCTCCACAAAGGTTGGGGGAGTGGAATGCGAAACTGAAGGCACATGGGATGAAACTGAGAATTGATAAGACAGTTGTAATGGCATCAAATGTAGAAATCAGAAGAAGGTGAGAATTCAGATACAAGAGAAGAGAGTGGAATGGTTTAATGGCTTCAAGTATCTGTGAGGACTGGCTGAGGAGAAGGGGAAGTCTGAATAAGGAGGTCTAATCTAGAGTCAAAGGGGCTGCAGTCAACTGGCACAGATGTCAGGAATAGTGTATGACAAAAGAATGCCAAAGAAACTGAAAAGTAAGATGCACAAAACAGTGGTGCAGCCAGTATTACTGTACAGAATCCTGGGCAGTAAAGGCAGAGCAATTGAAGAAGTTAGACATGATGGAGATGAAATGCCTTAGATGGGTGGTAGGATACATACAGTGGGATACACATAGAAATGAGGACTTCAGAGCAAAAAGCAAAGTAGCTTTAATTGCAGAGAAAGTCAAAAAGAACAGATTATGGTGGTTTGGACACATACAAAAACGCAGATTACAATCTGGTAAGATTTGGGACAGACAGGAAGTAAGTAAGAAGAAAGAAAGGTGTCTAGAAAAGAGATGGGTGGATTGTGTGAGAGAAGACCTATGACAGTCAGGCATGACCATTGAAGAAGGTCGTAGAGTGTCATTGAATCGAGAGAGATGGCAACAGATGACGTGACAACCTGACATCATGTAGAAGAAAATGGGGAGGGGGGGGTTGATGTGATGATTATATTGCTGAGTCAAAACCATGAAATCCATCAACACTCTACCCACTTAATTCCAAATATCGAATGTCATATGAATTCGTGAAGCTGCTCGTAATCCATTTTATTCTAAAAATTGGCAACCCTTTTACTTATTCTATCTTTTTGCATACTACTTTTCTGCACATGCATACTTCTCATCTGCTGCCATTACTTAAGGAAAGTTTGTCTCTATATCTTTTCTGACTATACCAATCAAATGTACATTTCAGTACAAGACAGTTGTAATAACGTATTTTAAAAATGCTGTGGTTAAATTGTATGGCACAGCAGTCTTTAGAACAGCAATATAATGGCACATCCTAAATGTGATGTTACAGAATGAGTGCTATCAGCTTTGGCCTATCTCTTACTTGTAATATATTCTGTATTCTAATATAAACACCCCATAGAACTGGATCTATATTATATAGACAGAACTTCAAAATCTCGAATGCTCATATGAGCGGAAATGCAGGAAATCGAAATTGCTATTGTGGGGGGCTGTGCCCCCCCCCCCGCTAAATATATATTCCAACTCTGAGATTGCACTGCAGTGAGGAAAGGGCAAATTTTCCGACCTTCACTGTACCACAATCTCACAATAGCGATTATGAAGAACAGCATTTTCGACTTCTAAGCCGTTTGAGATTTTGATTTTTCATCGATCTAATAGGGACCCATATAACCTACTTAATCTACCCAACACATGATATTCCAGAACCCAGTGGCCAGTTATTTCTTTTTTTTTCTATTTTCTCTCTCTTTTCACTCCATACACAAGCTGTTTTTTGTAACAAAATAAATTTGCAGATGGTAGAACAGGTTTCTTACTTCCACTTACTACATCTCAGTTTTACAATTATGTATTTCTTATTTTCTCTTAAGTCTTTGAATCTATAAAGATGATGTTCCTATCAGTTCATTCCAAATTATTTGCTGTCCATTGCAATTTGTTTTCAGTCTGTTCCAGTTTTCAGTCTGTATTGTTATACTTGTCATGATTTTGTTACTTTGTATTTTTTTTCTTATAATATGATTGCATTGTTTTGCAATATTTTATTTTCTTGGTATTTCCTCAATCTCTTCTGACAGTACGCCTTGTCTAGCAAGGCCAACCCAGTCAACATAATGCAAACAAATAGTTAAATAAATAGACAAACAAATAAATAAATAATATATAAATACATAAGTACATAAATAAATAAAGATGTGGGAGAGTGTTGTTACCTGTCTTTTTAAAATAAAAATGCTGCCCTTGCCATGGATCTATAAGTAACTTAAAATAGCAGCTAGCTTGCTATCAACTATCCTGGGCCTCTAAAAATTACATAATTCTCCCACGACCCAGTCCTGATAATGCATAGACAAGTCCCAGAACCCTATTTTAACCATAAAAGTCCCACCCACTTCCTAACCGTGCTATAAAACCTCTCTCCCTAATCCTAAAACTCCCCTCCTGCTTCTAAACCTAAATTCTCAGAACACTCCCTAATCACAAAAATCCCTTCTGCTCACTAAATGTACATTCCTCGATCACTCCCTAACTCCACAATTCCCCTCCCACTTCCTAAACCTACATTCTCCAGTTGTTCCTGAACCACAAAACTCTTTTCTCTTTTTCTAACCTTAGCACATCCCTCCTACTCCCTAACATTAAATTCCCTGATCACTTCTTAAAGCTAAAATCCCCTTCTGGCCACTGACCCTAATTCTAATCCCCCAGTTAGCAAATTATCAGTGTAAGTGAATAGACTATACTATTCACTTACACTGCTGAACTGCATACACGTACACCTAGTCAACAAAAAAAGCAACATTTCAACAAACACACTTTGATCAATAATACGGTAGGATTTGAGCAAATACAGTTTGACCTAATGCTGCAAATCTTACAGTCAACAAAATCAGACCTGGTCAAATAAATGGAATCCCTTGTCACAAGTCTTCTTAATTTAAGTTGCATTTAAACAGTTTTCAAATGTTGTCCAAACTCTCTGGATACTAAATTATGAATCATGATTTCATAATGCGTTGCTGTTTATATACGAAACTATGACAAAGTTAAGAATAACTTTCCCAGGCAAACAAAGGCCAAATAGTTTGGAAAATACCTTTTCTATTAGAATGTACAACACTGAAAGGAAAAAAAAGACAGAATGATTCTGAATTCAGACAAAAGGCTCAGCTGAAAAAGGGATGATAGACTGGGAGGACACCAAGAATTTATTTGGACTGCAGATTGCCTTCCCTATTGGGGCATGATGTTGGAGTGTGGTCAGAGACAAAGAAACAGGAGGGTCCTGGACGAGAGACCAGCACTGGTTGAGTTTTTAATATAGCCTAGAACAGAAGCTGTCATTCAAAAGAGAATAATTGGTAAAGCATATGAAATATTGCTTGATAATTATAAGAATCTACCAGAACAGGTTGGAATGGATTGGGAGGAGAGACTGGATAAGTAGTTCACAAAGAATCAGTGGGGGATATGTGTGTGTCTCCTAGGTATGCAACACAATCTAGAAGGTTTGGGATTTTTGCCTGTAGGTGTTTGCATGGATGTTTTTGTACCCAGGGTGGACTTTAGAGAATCTTTTCTCTGGCAGACAGTAAATGTTGGAGGTGTGAGGGGGAAGCGGGAGGTGGTTGGGGACATGTTTTCTGGGAGGCTGTGGGATGCACTGTCAGAGATGCTGGGTAGGCAGATTGGTCTGACAGTGGAGATGATTTTTCTGAGCTGTGATACAGAGTCAGAGTTGCCTAGACATGGTAAGGCCTTGCTGTGTCTAATTATGGTGGCTGCCAAAAAAGCAATTACTAGAAATGGAAATGAAAATCTAAACCAACTATACTGGAAGTAGTGAATATATTAACAGAGATAAAATAACGGGAATTGAGATCTTTAGAAAAAGGTAGGAGCAAACTACAGAGAAAACAATGGAAATTGTGGGAAAAATACATACAAGGGAAGAATGAAGTCTACAAGGCATCAGGACATAAATGATCTATGTAATGTTTGAGGTAGAAAAATTGGGTAGATTAGAAGTGATATATAATGTTTGCAACTGGGAGTGTGTCAGTATGGTTTGTGATGTAAAATGCTTGTGACTAGGATTGTGTCAGTGTGGTTTGCTTTCATTTATATAAATGTATGATTACTTATGTAGTAAGTGATGGTTTAATAAAGATGTTTCTTGTTTAAAAGAAAGGCAGGAACTGAATAATTTATGTAATATTGCTTAGGTTGTGTGATATATACAGATATTTATGAAGTATAATGTTTATGTTAATGTAACTTGATTACTTTTATATGGTTTCTCTAATTTCTCCAAATCATTTGGGTTCTAATACCATGACAGGAATGGACCTCATTCCTAAGTCAAACTATGATTAAAGTTTATGAAATTAGTATTGTTTCAATCTTTGATGTCAGGAAAAGTGCTCTTCACAGTACCCACAATGTGCCCAGTAATGACTCCTTCTGCAATTCGTACTGGGTTATATGTATTGGTAACATGTCTAAATATGATTGTAGATTCTTTTTTATAAGACCTGTTGCTCCTACTACTATTGGAACTGTCTGCATATCTTTCTTCCACATTGCTCTCATTTCTTCCTGCAGAGTCTGGTATTTTATGACTTTGTCTCTCTCTCTCTCTCTGTACGCAAGACACTATAGTCACTAGGTGTGGTGATTAAAATAATCAATGCTACTTTTGTCTTCTTTTCTTGGACCACTATATCTGTTTTTCTATCATCTATGTTTTGAACTGTTGGTAATGGGTGATCCCATGTGATATAAACTTCATCATTTTCTATGATTCTTTGTGGCTCATGTATCAGGTGTTTTTCAGCCACTTTAATACCATAATGTTTGCAAAATCCACAGTGCAACAGTCTCTCCACATTATTATGCCTTTCAGTATACAGTCCTTCTGCCATTAGTGTGTCTCAACCAGCAACGTGTGACTGTTTCCAATTCAGTTTTACAAAACCTATATTTGTCTGTTTCTCCCACATGTTCAATGGACTTTGCCCTTTGTAAACCAGCGTGTACATAGTCCACTATCTTGGGCTGCCAATATTAACCTTTCATTTCTTGGTTTGTATTCACCTCTCGTTAAACATTCCTGCATTTGTTCTTGATCAACATGAGGCTCTTCCAGAAGTTTTCTATACTTGCAACTATATTTATGTTTTTTCCACATTTCTTGCCTTCTCATCTAGTCCTTTACCTTATATTCTTTCTTTTGTTTTTTGGCACATTCAGTTGCTGCCTGTTTTTTATCCACTTCTGGTTTGATTTCCATTCCTGCTTGACATCAATATGCTTCTGCTAAATTAAGCAGAGACGTCATCTTAAATTTATTCTCCTCATGTTTCAAAACTTTCACTACATTTGGATCTTGTGAGGTCAGTAGATATATATGGAGTCCCACGATTGCAGAGCTATACATATAATCAATTGCAAGGAGGCCCATCCCTCCTTCAGAATGGGGAATATATAATCTTCGTTTACACTGATTTTCATAAATCATTTGGTAAGCATGAAGCATCCTTCTTGTTTTAATATCTACTCTATCCAACACTTTTTGGGGCCAGTCAATCACTCTAAAACTGTACGTTAGGACAGGAAGAGCAAATTGATTTATAGCTTGAATCTTGTTCCTAGATGTCTGTTGTTTTCAGGATTGATTTAAGTCTTCTATGGTACCCGTTACTGAGCTTTCTTCACATGTGTTCATGTTTTATTGATGATCCTTCATCAATTCCCAAATATTTATACACTCCCTCTTGCTCAAGTTCTTTTTTATCACATTCTTGTCCCAAACTGATGTTTTCCTGATGCTGTAGTTTTCCTGCTTTAAAGGTTGCTTTTGCACATTTATCTAAACCAAATGACATTCTAATATCATCTGAAAAAGTTTTGACAACCTGCAGCTGTGCTTTCTGTTCCGCATCTGATGAGCTATTCAGTTTTAAATCATTGACAAAGAGAAGATGAGAAGTCATTAGAGGCAAAATAGCAATGGTGACAGCGTCACCCTGGAATAAACCCCTTTGAATTTTTATCCCTGGGATAATAATCTGTCCTTTATCATGGCTTAATTGCAAAGTGGTCTGCTATTGTTTCATAGTTACTGTAATGTAGTCAATCAGTGTAGGGTGTATCTTATACATTTTTAACCACTCTTTTTATCCATGAATGCCATTTTACAGTTCTCCACTATAACTTTGTTTAACAACAAGTGATCCTTTGTTTCATATGACACTCTTTTATTACCATTTTGTTCTACTGCCATAATTGAGTTTTCTTCTAAATGACCATAAACTCTGTCAGTGTCAATTCCCATGCATCTGGAGTGTTTCTCCCCGGGCCTCCGCTGAAAACAGGCTCTGTGGAACCTAGTCGGACATTCCCGGTCAACAAATGTTAAATAAATAAATAAATAAATAAAATAAAATACATCATCGGAAGGCATGTTATTGGTCTATAATTTTTAGGATTGCTTGCAGGTTCACTCTTAAGTAAGAGCATCATTTTGCCTTTTGTTAGCCAGTGTGGTGTCTGTTCGTGGTGCATATGTAAATAGTTTTTACTCATGGCTAAATCCTCGTGCAAAGATGTTAATACTTTTAACCAAAAGCTAGGTACTGCATCTGAGCCTGGGATTTTCCATTTAGAGGCTTTTCTTAACTTTGTCTCAAACTCTCTGACTGTTACCTCATCCCATTTCATATCCTGCACCTTTAAACTTCTTATTCTTTCTTTTACTTCTTCTATCCATTTAGCATCGTTGTTTTGTTCCACAGGATTTTCATAGATACGTCTCTAAAATGTATCTACTTCCTCTTTTTTTGGTGGTCTTTCAATTCCTTTCACCTTATTTCCCAATTCTCTATAAAACTTTTTTGGGTCATCAATAAATTACTTATTTTGTACTTTCCCCTTATATTTATCTGTGTATCTTCTAAGTTTTTCCACCTGTGCTGTGCATGACTGCGGTGGTGGTGCTGCGGTAGCGTTGTCACCTCCCAGTAAGACATTGTCCTGTTCGATTCTCAGCTAGAGCGTCTTCTGTGTGGAGACATGCATGAATGGGCGTACCTTCGTTGAAGGTTGTGCGTCAGGGCCAGCAACTTGGCATGTAAAAATCTACTGCCAATCATTAGCGGACCGGAGTTCTGCTGTGGCGACCCCTAACCGGGAAAAGCTGAAAGACACAACAACATTTGTGATAGTGCATGATAGATCCTGATGTGTCCTAATACTGTGCATTGCTTTAATCACATCTTTCTTAGTATTTTTGTTGATCTGTTCCCTCTTCTATAATCTTCTAACAGTGACACTTCTTGTCTTAATTGCTTTATAGTTTTCTCTATTCGATATTTCCATGATGGTATTTGTTTTTCCCCTTCCTTTCCCTCACTACCCTGTGTTCCTGTGGTAGAACTTTATCAGTTATTAATTTAGTAGCACAGTAATATATCCTGTTCACTACTGTTATACCACATGGATCTCTATGGACAGCCCTAATTACTACATTCATTTGTTTTATCAAACTTCTGACTTTTGGGTTTTATTGACCTTCTGCAGTCTATTTCTCTCATTGATGTTAATATATCTATCCACATCCATTAAATCAAGCAACTCTTCTCTTAGCTCATTTTCTTCCAAACTCAGGGTTCATCCCTTGTTTTCCATTTCCTGCGGACATTCTATAGAAAGTTCTATAGCATCTTCCTGTGACACATTCTCTTCAATTTCATCCTGTGTCATCTGTTGTTCTGTCATATGGGAATTCACAGGCCTATCAATCCTCAACATTGACTGTGTCAGAGTTTCCACAGTTTCCTGTTCCTTTCCTTGTTGTCTAACTTCAAGTGAATGTTTATACTGGTTTCCTTTGGAAGGCTCCAAAATATCTTCATATGGCACCTGACCAACTGCTTCCCATTCCACTGGTTTCCCCTTAATTTGGATATCCATTGCTCTAGCCTGTTGTGATGCTTTCTGAATTAGATTTTCTACACTGAATCCTTTTCTTTGCAGCTGCTCCATAACCTCAATTTCTATTTCTTTGACTTCTCCATTAATAATCTCTTTTTCTACTTTTCCTCTCTGTCTTCTTATTTTTTGTATTGTAATGTTTTCCATGTCCGGATTCCTTTGCCTGTGTTTTGCTTCAAATATATTTGGTGCTGCTCTTTTTGTATTGGTTAGTTTTGCTTTCTCCTTTACATAAATATCACACCATATTAAATCTCTTTTCCCTTCCCATGTCCATATTTCTTCTTCACATGTCTCCTGATCTTGCTTTTCCTTATTCTGGGGACTCACTCCATCATGCTGTGATGTAGTCTGTGTTAGACCTTCTACATTAAATCCTTCACTTCGCAGGCATAACTTTAACTTCTATTTCTTTAACTTCTGCTTTACTAATCTTCTTTTCCACATTCCATCTTTATGATATTATTTTTTATTGTGAAATTTTCCATATCTGGATGCCTTTGCCTGTATTTCTCTTTGAATATCTTTGGGGCTGCCTTCTCTATATTAGGTAACTTGGCTTTCTCCTTTGCATAAATATTGCACCATATCAAATCTTTCTTTCTTTCCCATGTCCATATTTCTTTTTTATATTTTTCAAATATCTCTAGGTTTTATTTATATTTTCACACTTCCTCAGATCCTTCTTTTTCTAAACAGATCACAGTATCTTGATTTATATGCTGTTTTTCAAAAATCAGTTGTATTAATGGATGCAAAGTTTTATTTGAAGCTTGTGACAGTTTTTCCTATGGAAGTATTTTTCTTTCCTCTAATTTCTCTCTTAATCATTTTGTATATCTTGTGTCTGGAGATTCTGGGCTTTTTACATAATAGTAACAATATGTAATTTCTTTCTTATCCTCAATAGTCCACTCTATCATCTTTATGGCTCTTCTTTGGCCAATCAGTTTTTATGATTTTTGTGGACTGCTACTTCCTTCTACAGCAGGGGGGCCATCCTTCTCCTGGGCCTGGCCTGCCTCCATTGTGGGAATGTTTCCGTATTTTGAGGATTCTGGACTGTCAGTTTTTCCAGTCCTGGCATCAGTGCGCCTACCAAGATTGGGCACTTTTTTTATCCTGGGTCTTGTACACCCAACTATCTTCTTTTGTTTTTGACTACATCTATCCATGATATATGATATATAAATACAGTCTAAATATCAGTGTTGTCTTGGAGAGATTTTGTGAAAAACAGAGTCCACCTCACAAAGGTACTCACCAAGACTTGAGAATGAATTCAGTTTCAGCACTGCTCTCCTTTGCTTGCTGACTTTTCATTTTTCCATTAGGACCCCTAATGTATATTTAATTAATTGTTATGAATGTAAATTTGCCTATGTCACAAGTTATAATTCAATAAAGGTGTTTGAAAAAAAAATAATTTTATTTTTAGTGGTCATCTGCTCTGTAATTATATTAACAGGAAAGAAACATAAATATAGATAAACTAAGAGTGTTATTGTAATATTTAAGAAAGGATAAATCAAATGCATCTTTACAATGTATTAAATCAGTAAATGTCAGAGCGGAACACTAAATCTTATAGTATGCTTTTTGGATAGAAGGTACCTTCTATCCATTGGAACACAATTTAGAGCAGAAAGCAATCACTTTATTTCTATGGTATACACAGTTTCAAAAATGTTTTATTGTAATGGAAAGCATCTATTTTCCATTGAAATTGTTATAATGGTTATCTTTCTGTATTCCTCATCTCCATAGCTCATGGGCTTATTTATATAATTTGTGATTATGTTTAAATAAATATTCACAATGATTCATTTGCAAAGCACCCAAAACTGCTCACATGTATAAACACACACAAATACACTCACGAATACACACATTCACACACACACACACACACACACACACACACACACACACACACACACACACGCGCGCACATTACCAATCATCCAGAACCCGTGGAACTATAGATTTTAGACATCAGAATCAAGCAATGCTTGGGTGTTTTTTTGCTCAGTATTGTTCCACAGATGATGGTACCAGCACTTTACAAATTCATGCGCGCTCTCTTTACAATAGTTTAAAATGACATGTAAGACATTTATTTAAGGTAAATAATTGGTGGAAATGACATAAGGCATTCTCACATCAGCTGTTTCTTTCTTTAGCAAGCATTTCTATAAAATGATTTGTAATGACTATTAGTTGAGATAGTTGGAATGCATTTGTTGTAAAAACCTGAACAGCTGGAGAATTGGGAAGATATAATTTATAAAGAAAATATGTGTTCATAGCTTTGCTAATATTCAGCATGCATTAAATCTAAATTCTCACCAGAACTGTTTCTTTAAGGAAACTTTTGAGTATGACTGCTGTCATTTAAAAACTTTTCCCAGCATCAAAACTAAATATGTGGTTTATGCACTTAAATTATATCCAGCCTAGGAGTCTTTTGAGCAGCTGAACTTCTCAACTTTTTTTTTTTTTGTGAGTAGATATAGCAGGCTCTACCACAAACATCCAGTTTCTGCAGGGAAGTTCATTCATTTGGTTAAATATCTCAACAGTGACAAAATTAGAAGATCAGATGACAACTGACCAGAACTTGTGAAGGTGCTAGATATTTTGGGGTTGCCATGGTTAATGTGACCTGTCATAGTTTTAGGGAACCCTGGAAAAGTACCTCTGGACTGACAAATTGGAGTTGTAGTCACTATTTTTAAAAAGGGAGGCAGAAGGATATGCTCTAGTTATTGAGTGGTCACTCTCCTCAGCTACTTTGGGGAAGGTTATGATAGGGTGTCAGTAAGGAGACTCTGTCTGATAGTCAAGTGTCTGATTCAGGAAGAACTAATGGATTTTGTCTTGGACACAGAATGAGTGGATCAATGATTTCACTTCACTTTGATACACAGGAAGGAGGTCATATGAGTATGTCAACCTTGTCTACATGTATTCTGTGTACATGGGAATGATATATAACCAGGTACCCTAGAATGTCTTGTGGGAGGTGCCACAACAATTTAGGGTTCTAGGGTCAGTACTGTATGCTATTTATTCCCTGTATTTGAGAAATTTCTACATTCTTGGTGTTAACTCAAATATATTCAAGGTGGATATTGTAGCTCTAGTTGAGGGTGTGATTTGCCCCCATGCCTCTTTGTCATTTTCTTGGACAGGTTATCAAAAGTTACATGCAGTTTGGAAAGTATCCAATATAGGGGTATAAGGGCTGTATCTTTGTTGCCTGAAAATGATAGTGCCTTCTTGACCTCAAGTGACTCTGACATCCGACATGCACTAAAGCAGTCTACTTCCAACTATAAATTGGTTGGGATTACAACTGGTACTTCTAAATCCAAAGCCATGCTTCTCTCACGGAAAAGTGTGGCTTGTTCTTAGAAAGTAAGAGGGAACATCTACTCCAAGTGAAAGAGTTTAAGAATCTTGGGGTCTTGTTCATGAATGGGGATAGAGGGCGATTGAAAAGTAGACCAGAGGATGGGTGCATTGTGCTGGACGGCGGTGGTGAAGCAGTTTACCAGTCAGTCTCTATGCCTTTCTTTTTAGAAGTGACTGAAGGGATGAGTTTATGGAGATTCCATCACAGGGTTTGCTGAGCTCACTCTTTATGAATAAGTGAGGAGTTCAGCTATTCAATAGGATTTGAGCTTACTCTTCATGAATAAGTGAGGAGTTCAGCCATCCAATAGGGTTTGTGAGTAAATCTATTGCTAAAACAACAAAAATGACTGGCTCCAGACATTGTTTTGGTAGCAAAAACAGTGTTAACAATGAAGCACAATAAAACATTAAAATGTAAACAGGATGAGCTTTCACACGAATGCAGTTTCTCATGGCAACTGCATACGGTTACTATACCTCAAGATTGAGAAGAGCCAGGTGAAGTGGTTTGGGCATCTAATGAGGATGCCTTCTGGGAGCATTCTGTAGAAGGCAAGGGTCACAATGTCTACAATGACCTTGCTGCAAGGCCCAGTGGGAGAAGGCCTTGGACCAAGCCTAGGACATGCTGTAAGGACTACTCATGGCATTCTCCAGCAGGAGTTGGTAACTGCTGCTGAAAACAGAAAGTCTGGTCCACCCTGCTCAACTTGCTACCATTAGGACCCTCAAAAGGATAAATGGTTTAGAAACTGGATGGACGGGTGGATAGATGAATAGATGGGTGAATGAATGGATGTATCGATGGATGGATGGATGGATGGATGGATGGACGGACAGATGGGCAAATGAATGACTGGATGGATTGCTGCACAGATGGAAGATGGATGGATGCTGGAAGGATGGAGGGAGGTTTAGTAGGCACAGGGTTTTTAATTAAAGACATTGTTGAAGGTATTAGATATTTTTTGTAGAGATCCATGTACATAGGATCATAAGATCATAGGAGATTATTAGGCTATCGACCCAGAGGTTATTTTAAGCCTAGCTGTTTTATCCCAATGTGATGCCATAGAAATGTTAGTCAATACCCAAGATTAAATTTAATGATGTCTGCCCATGTCCAGGAGGCATGTGGGCTCCATTCCTGGTAATAATTTACGGTACCTTATCCACTCATCCAGGTTCCCCTTGAGCAGTGTCATAGAGGTGCTCTGTTTAACATGAATTGGTAGCCTGTTCAAAAAATTTGGCATTTGCTGGGAGATAAATCTGTCTCTCCAGCATGCCCTATTAAAGTCGTAGGCCATATTTAGGTCCCTGGAATGGGTAGCCCTAGTCCAATTTGATTTATGGATATGCAGCAAGTTCATTAGGTTTGGGTCATGGATTGCTTAGTATATGATACAGAGTATAGTGACAGGGACTTTAGTCAGTCTGTGTAAGGCACATGCTGGAGCCCCTTGATCTTCTGTGTTAGAAACCTCTGAGGTCTCTCTAATTGCTGTAGGTGTTTACCAAGGTACATGCCAAACAAGGCATTATACTCACTTATAGGTCAGATATGCTGGGTATAGGGGGGATTATAACTTCTTTTGCTCTCGAGGGGATGCCTTTACTAATCAAGTGTGCTACATAGAAAGCTTTCCTTACTACAGTAGCTACATGGTGGTCAAAGTTAAGGTCGCAGTCAACATAAGATCCCAGGTACCTTACCACTTCATGGGTACTTAGGTTATTCTTGTTGATTTGATAGTGTGAGGGGACATTGTTTATGCCGAAGGGAATGATAATGCATCTCTTTGCATTCAGTTTGAGACTGTGACTAATACACCAGTCACTGGTCTGTGTGAGACGCTCCTGGAGTATACTGATATAATTTGGGGATTCAATGATTGTACCTACTTCGCAGTCGTCTGCAAGACTGGTCAGTCACAACCCCTTAGTTTTGACCTGAACGTCTGAGAAGTACATACAAAACAGTAGGGGGCCCAGCACTGACCCTGTGGCACCCTGCTGTTAACAGGTCTGCTGGTTGATGTGGAGTCACCCACTTTGATACTGTGTGTCTGGTTTGTGAGCCAGTTGACCACCCATCTTACAACAAAGGGGTTTACATTCAGTTTGCTAAGTTTATCAGCAATGCTTGAATGTGTGATTGTGTTGAAAGCCTTTGCCAGATCGAGGTATGCTGTGTGCATGGATTTGCTTTCATTCTTTCTGGTACAGCCAACTTTATACACTTATGCAAGTGATTGTACAGGGCTGTAGTGTAAGCTTTGGGGTAGTTACCATTTCCAACTTGGGGTGGGACTTGAAATGCCTTTATACCTTCACTTATGAGCGTATAGTTTGCTTTGGTGATTTTTTTTTGTCTGATTTCACCCTTTGTGAGTTCTGGTGTGAGTGCCAGCTCAAAGGTGACTGATTTGTGGTCAGTTTTAACTAATAAGTGTCCGACAGTTGCAGCAGTGCATCTGTTTGACATGTTGGTGAGGCCCAGATCCAGAATGTTTGTTTCCCTTGTCTGGTATGGACAATTTGTTCCAGGGCATTAGAATTAACAAAGTCAAGGAACTAGCGAGGTAGGGCTAGTGCAGGTTTCCCAGCTGATGGTGGGATAATTGAAATTCCCCATAACCAGTGTGTTTGGTAAAATTTGGATTGTCTTCAGTTTTATCAAGTAGGCTTCATGGGTGTTGTGAGCCATGAAGGATAATCTATAACTGGCTATGACTTGAATTGGGGTTTTATCCACTGTAACCTAGACCTGGAGTAACTCCATGGAGTTGTCCAGTCCAACTAGATGGGAGGTGAATTTTTCTTTAATATAGATTGAAACATTGCCTCCTTTGGTTTTCACATGTTCATTATGAGGTATAAAGGTGTGGAAGGCATTGTAGCCTTGCATGGCCTGGGTACTTTCCGAGGCCTTGAACCAGGTTTCTGTGACTGTACAGATATCTACATCTTCAAGTGACAGAAGTGCTTCCTGGGAGTGCAGTTTTTGGTTTAAGCTCCTAGCATTTAGCAACATGACCCTTATTTTGATTGGTTAGTTTTGGTGACCTTGCCTAAAAAAGGCACTATGGGGGAAGCAAGACCCAAGCCTAGAGGTGCCAGGTGCAAACCATGTTTGGCAAAGCAGCGAGATTTGTCAACCATGGCTTCCCAGGCTGACAGGAACTGGATCCCCTTTGAATGACACCAAAAAACTGAGCCAGTTATTGAAATCAATCATTTTGTTTATACTGCAGCATCATTCTAGATGAGGGTAGTATTTTGCTCAAGGCTAGGGACATACTTGCTTGGGACACATTCTCAGAGAGCTCAACCATGTCTCTCTTCATATAGTCCTTTGAGGTATGTCTCAGGCCATTCACACCAACATGAAGTATGACAGAGTCATAATGGTACTTGTTGCTGAGAGACCCCAGTGAATGTGTGATCTGACAAATCCTAGCACCGGACAGGCAGCTGTTTGTGACTTTCTCCTTGACCAACCTGGTGAGTGGGACATCCATGTGTCTCACTATTGAGCCTCCAATGACAAGAAAATTTGTTTTTTGAGTGATACGCCTTACTGGCTTGGTGGTTGAAACACTGGTGTTTCTATGTGTCACGGGTGCTGTTGGGACTGTGTTAGTCATAGCACTCTTGTATTTTGGAGGCCTCTGGTGTTTTGGTAGGTTTTTTAAGAGAACTTCCGTGTATGTGGATTTACGTGTTTGATGTGTACATTGTGTATGAGTAGTGGTACTAAGAGTATATGTAGTGGTGGGTGAGTTGACAACCTTCTCCGTGTTACTGTTTTGAATGAGAGAGAGCACGGATTCTAGATTCCTGGTAAAACTACATCTCTCACACTCTGTACTAGAGTGTGTTATTAGTAGAGTGTTATTGGTGTACATGAGGCAATTGCTACACTGCCTCAAGAGACCCAACTCAACAAAGTTGGCAGGAGAAACAAGGGTAGCTCGACTGTCTATAATGCTAGGTTGAAGACTGTTGTCACTAGGGGTGGCTATTCAGAATTGATTATGGAGGAGCACAATGGATGAATATTTCTGTCTGGGTTTTAGTGAAAATTTGTTGACTTTAACTGTCCGGCTTTGGCGCACAACTACACAGCAGTGAGCGGTGCTGCATGAGGCACAAACAAGCAGAAACCTGCTCAAAAGCAGGGCCTGAATACCAAAAGCTAAGAACTTCAAAAAAACTTTAAAAAGATTCAAAAGGACCAATGAGGATGCTTATTCCAAGCCCTAGACTGGCCTCCCTTTACCAGACAGGTCCCAATCAGCACAGTTCTCTCACAAAGATGCAGATAGGCCCCTTCCAATCCAAGATGGCCTGACAAATCTACTCAGAATAAATAAACCACTACAAACAATTCTAGAAGCAGCAAACCTGTATCTGGACTATGTTACAGCTACTAGCTACCCTAGTTTCAGTGGAAAAACACTAGAGAATGTCTGAAAAAGCAGAAAAATAGCAGTGAGACACTAAAAAAATGTTTAAAACAGCAGAAAATCAGCAAGGAATGTTTTAAACAGCAGATCAGTTATTTAACCACTGTTTGTTGGGAAAACCAGAACAAGTAGCTCAAAACAGTGAAAACTAACAAAAAAGCTTTGCAAACAGTGAAAACAGCAATACGATTTGATTTAGCAGGCAGAGTAAAGCAGGCAATTGCAGAACAACAGTGTTGTTTTGCACACAGTAAATAAATACAGTATAAAAGTAGGAAGTAGGCAATAAAAAAGTGCAGTAAATAGTATAAATAAGCAAAATTAAAAAAAAAAACAAACAAACAGGCAACTTATGTTTTTTTGTTTTTTGGAAGCTCAGAAACCTGTAGTTATGTGGTATGTCAGCTCAGAGTTGTGGCATGAATGTACATCACATTTAATGAAAATAGTAATTATTATACACCTTAGCATTTCTCTACACTTTCTGTGTAACCTGCACCCCCTTTGGATCTGCCTCAGGCACAGTGCATTATAATGCAGTTTTATTCACTTATGATTAAATTGAATGGGCATCATGGTGACTCAGTAAAGATCTCTGCCTCACAACTCTAGGGTTCAATCCTCACCTACATTTCACTCAATATGGAATTTCCATGTTACGCTTATGTCTGTGTATTTTTTTCTCTCTGTTTCCTATCACCTCCTAAATGCATGCAGATTAATTGGCTACTAATAGATGTCTGTATACCTCTGCAGTATTTAACCTTTGCCATTGTGGCTCAGGTCATATTTGAAAAGGGTCCATGATGACAAGTACATTAACCTTATAAAAATGAATAAATTAAAAAGCAAAAAGTTAGAAAAATGAATGATGTCTGTACTAAAGAAAATAATGTAATTATTGTGAGCCTACATGCCTTATGAATCAGGCAACACATACACAAAGAGAATCGCGTATTTGATCAGAATATGCAACCACAGCAGGAAATGACTTGGTTGTTTCTGTTCTCTATTCCATTAAAAGAATTGTGAAGAAATCTGGCATGAGAGAACTAGGCCTAGTGTGCAAATTTAGGATACAGCCAAAATATGATTGGCTGAATATAAATGTTGCTATAACAAAACACTCAATTTCAATTTTTGTAATATTTTCTCAGATCATTTGTAAATGTGCTACTTAGTAAAAGCTAGAATTTATCATGATACAACAAATGTCTTGACAGTAGCAAATTGTTAAATATCCATAGGTTGCAGTAAAACATTTAATTTAACAGAAAATACTGCATGAGAGAGAAACAGAGCCAGAGAAGCTTGGGAAATCAGGGGACACATCCCGTTTACCCTTTTCCAGTGAGAAAATTACTGCACTGAATATCATATGGAATAGTTATAATAAAGATATATAAGAAATAATTGCTTTCTCTGTATCATTTAGGACATTATTTTTAAGCATGTAGATTAATGCCGGAAAAAGAATTCAAAACATCTGAGGCTACCTTTTATCACCAGGCAGGAGATCCATGCTTTACAGAAACCATGCAAAATATTTGTCTACACCAAAAATGCACTATTCACCAAGGGTGAATATATAAATACAAACATCTTTTTTCAATCGATTTGCCACTGCCAGTTTCTTTTTCTTGTAAGCTCAAGTGGATAGCGGATGCAGTCCTGCCATGATAAAAAGGAAGGTTAGTCAATATCTTAAAAAAAAAAGGAGGAGGGTGTATTTAGAAATAATCACAGTGTTGTGGCACACTAATAAGTATGCAAGATTCCTGCCTGTTGCTGCTTAGCTATGCATGAAACAAGGCTGGCATACAGAGAAAAGGGCTGAATAATAAATTACAGCAGCCATGTCAGTGGCAGCAGTCACATGACAGAACATGCTGCTGGCAGTCAGTGTAGAGGTTTAAGGATGTAGGCTGATTCCTGTGGTCCAGGGTTTGATTACTTGCACCTCCATGTACCTGCTGTAATATCATGTCCAAGTCTCTTAACTAGATATTGTTTTGGGGAACTTGGGATAGGCTCTTTAATGGTCTTCTAGACTGAATGCCAATTAACTTACCAGCAGCAGTGTTTTGTCCAGGTTGACAAGAACAGCAAGATAATGCATGCCGGGTAATGTACACTCAAGCATGCAACAAAGCTACTCACAGTAGCAGCTTAGACACTGTGAGCATGCAATGGAGAGCTTAGACACTGTGAGCATGCAATGGAGAGCTAGCACAGCAAAGTGTCAGTTCAGACCATTTTATAAATGGGGGGTGACAAGGGAGAGACAGCAAAGTCAGAAAAGGTGGGAGAGCAACCATAGCAAAATACATGAGGGTAACCTTAAGGGATAAAAAGTTGGGTACAGAATGACATTTTTGTGGGTCAGGTGCCCCTTGTGAATTTTTCTGAGAAGAAAGGCAGATGGAGAAGCTAAGAAGGAGTTTGTTTGGGGAGGGTTGGAGATATAGGGAAGGTATGGGGGCAAACAAATTAGCATAAAGTGCTGACATAAGTAGGCAGGAGTGGTACAGGCACACAAAAAGTGGAGACAATAACAAAGTGCTACAGATATACAAAGGGAAGAAATCAAACAAGGTATGTGGAATAACACATAAAGGAGTGGAAAAAATGGTGGAGGATAGGGCATGGCATTGAGTACCTGTCTGCCAAAATCAGAGGAGAGTCCACCCAGACATCAGTCAGCTCTTTGGTTGATAGCATTGGCAGGCTGTGTCTCTGGTGGTCTGATGGTCATGGACAGATGTTCATGTATCCCTCTCAGCCATACTAAGAGGTAATCCATGGAGCCAATGTAGTAATCATCTGCTGGTGCAACTTGGATGCAACCAGCCACAGCATCTTATGCTGGGTGATCAAGGGGTGGCTCCTCTGGGTCACTTTTAGAAGAGGAACCTCCATCCCCTCCTGAGAGGTGCCCATGGAGGGTACAAATGAGACCTCCAGGTCACCATCAGCAGGGTGACCTTCATCCACCAACTGAGGGACAGACCTGGTGATCTCTGGTGACTCATCACCATGTGTGCCAGCTGGCAGACATTCATGTAATTACCTCTCCATAAGCTGCACCACAGATGAACTCACTGACAGATAAGAAAAACAAACAGAAAGAGATAAATAAAACACATTAGTAAACACACATTACAGACAGAATTGCAATTGCATAGTACAGCATGGCCATAATATACATGCCAGCAACCTGTTGTAAAAGGAAGTAGAGGCCATTTTGTATACTGTGACTTTCTCAGAAGGCAACATAAAAAAGAAAGAAAAAGGATATGCAATTCTTAGCCTGCACCAGTGACACAGAGGGCTATGATTAGAGCTGGTATGACCCAAGAAAAAATGGTGGCTTGTGTTAGATGGTGCAGGCGGAGAGGATGAAACATGCCCATCTTGGGAGCAATGGCAGTAGTTCCCACCTGGCTTGTGCTGCTATGATAACAGGGCCTCATCTGGTGAGTGAAGATAAATCATAATGGAGGGGGCAAGTGTCAGAAAGCAATGGGCATAGTCATCCAGGCCGGTGATGGTGGTCCCTGTAAGTACACATGCATGGACAAGGGGATATAAATGCTCCTTTTGATTATTTAAATGCTTGTGTCACCACTAGGGATAGGATTAAGCTATAGAATGAAAAAGCTGTCATTATCAGGATGCCACTAAATTTAAAAAATACTCTGAAGGTTGTCTGGATGATGCCCCCTCCCACCTGGACAGTGTAATGTCTGATCAAGGGGGAGCTTGAAAGTCAGTAAGCATGCTTGCAAAATGATGTAAAATAAGGACATCCATGTCATACTATAAAAGGCTGGCACACTTTCCCTAACTTCTGCTATTAACTGGTGGAGCAGGCTAGGATGGGGCCTCCAGAGGTCGCAATTTCAATGTCCACACTGCTCAACAGAATGGATGATGTCAGTATCCACTTTATATAATGACCCAGCAAGGGGCTTCAGGTAGTCATTGTGCAGACGATATAAAAATATCTTCATTTCTTGGCTGCATCGTGCAGCAGCCCTGCTGAAACCAGTGCTTGAAGAGACAAAGTCCAGCCATGTTGTCTCCATAAGCAGCAAAATAGTAGCCCCATGTACAAGGATACACATTTGAACCTCATGTGACATGCACTATTGGGCAGCAATGGTGTGCTGGTGAATGTGTCACTAGCGCATAGTCACAGGCTCAGTGTACGAGTGCAATGTACACATGTCCCATTAGCTTGGTGATGGGCAGGGATGAACACACTAGTGTTGACTGGGTGTGATAATGTAATGTGTTAAGGCAGTGGTTCAGAGAGCATCATATTATGTTAACACATTACTGTGCTACAGGTTCAGTTTAACATGGAAAAAGGTGCAGTCACCATATTGCTGGCCATGTTAATACAGGTGAGTTGGTAATAGAAATAACAATTTAACATGGTAAAAGGTGCAGTCACCATATTGCAGGCCATGTTAATACAGGTGAGTTGGTAATAGAAATAACAATTTAACATGGTAAAAGGTGCAGTCACTGTATTGCAGGCCATGTTAATACAAGTGAATTAGTAACAGAAATAACAATTTAGCATGGTAAAGGGCGCAGTCACCATACTGTAGGCCACACTAACACAAGCTAGTTAGGAATAGAAATAAAGTGGAGAAGATCTTGAACCATGATATGAGAATGGTGAAATAAGGCAGGACATCTGGTGATGTACAAAGAGAATGCAAAAAGAAAACAAAATGCGTTGGTTACACACAGCAGGTTCCTTTAATGTAAAAAATAAATAAAACTAGTAAGCGCTTTCACAGATACACTCCAATTTATCAGACTAATAAACTATAAGCTAAGTCACACTTAAAAAGCCTCCCAAATACAAACCAACCAATCAAAAAGGTGCAATTAATTAAAGCAGTGCTAACAATAATAGGGTAAAACAGTAGTACACAATAACTGTCTAAAAGCATTGTTAAACCCCATTTAAAGCATAAGAACAATATAAATATAAATATAACATACATATTAAATATATAAATATATACAATAAAAGCTGCATAAATATATATCTACAACATCGAATGCTTTAGGGCTCTGGCTCTTAAGAAAGGTTTTAGTGATACCCTACTGTTCAAACCAGGTGGCTTGTCAGCTTGAAAAAGGAGTATCCATTTCTGTTCTATAGCCTCAGTGCTATTATGCATATTACCCCCTCTCTTGTTAGCAGAAACAATCTCCAACACTAAAAATTTAAATCTATGAGTTGGATCTGGTGATGTACCTTTGCACTACATGGAGCTAAGCAACTATGGGGCATGACAGCAACAGGGACAGATAGGAAACAGTAGATGGTTTGAAGTAAAATAGCACATGGGCATGACAGGTGAATGTCTGACTAGGGAGGCTCCACTTGACATAGACCATAGATCAAGGGCATGATGGGTAAATGTCCAAGTGAAGAAGACTTAGCATGAAAGAGAACATAGTATAGCACTTGTGCATGACAGGTAACTACCTGACAGGGGGATACTCACTGTGGCCTCTGCACACAAACTACAAAACATGCTTTAAGAGAAACAGTGGTTCCCCATACCTAGATCAGGGAATGGCTATGTGTATGGATTCAAATGAGAGGGACATGGTGTGTTCATCACTGATAGCTGCCAGCATAATACCGCAAGAAGAAGAGCAATGATAACATGTCCTCTTCTGCAGTCAGTATACAAGAGGGTGGTAAAGGATACAACATGACAACATACAGGTATGTGCTCAGCAAATGGAGAGGGGGGGTGCACTTGTGAAGTGCAGGGGTCCAATAAGGACAATCATTTATTCACACACACACACACACACACACACACACACACGCACGCACGCACGCATGCACGCACACATGCACACACACACACACACACACACACACACACACGCACACACATACACATGTATTGGAGGTGTCATGCTCCCAAGAAGTGGTATTACTGCAGACTCTAAATACACATGACATGCTCATTCTGTACAAATGTAAAACTAACAAGGATCTCCAGGACCAGATATGGCAGAGTGTGGTGAGGGACATTAGTGCTGTGGGTGGCCATAAGAGGACACTAGTACAGGTGCATTTCAGGGTCACTGATATGATACTGCATACTAAGACTAAGGCACAATACATTACTAGGAGCTGGTCAAGCACAGGAAGTGGACCACCAATATAGAAGTGGCTCACAGAGGTGGACAATTTCCTGACAATCCTCTTGAGGGTATGTGAGTGTAGCTCATTCCTAGCAGTAGCTTAGACTTGGAAGTTGGTCTGGTGACAACCATCCAAGAATCTGCTGGGTATGGACCAAGTCAGAAAGAACAGAGACACTGACCCATATATGTGAAGGAGTTATTTAGTGCAACACATATGAGTGTCTATTCTCCATGTATGTTGGGGCTTCAGCTGTGACAGCATGCATCACAAGGTACGTATATGTGCCCATATGTTGTTCACATAAGTGCTCCATGCATGTACGTGTGTCATATTTTGGGGAAATGGAGGTATATGTTCCAGCACTGCCACAGGTATGCTATCTTTTTGCTTTTACAGGTTCCACTACTGGATGGTCCAATCTAACACAACAGGATGGCACAAGTCCAATGCCAACAGGTCACCTGTGGCTAATGATGATGACAAAGACATGGGACACTCAGAGGACACAGTGGCACTGGAAGGCATGTCCTCATCATTTGCATACAAAGTGGTGGTAAAGGAGCAAGCAGAGCTTCTGGTATCGCTTGTGTTTAGTGCTGCACATGCTGTCAATGAGAGCTCTAACCAGACTAAATATCAGCTACTGCCACAAAGGACACCCATCAGCTGCACTGGCTTCAATACGCATTTGACCACTGGTGGAGAAGTGTGTTGAGGAACATCTGTGCCATGATTACAGGTCTTCCTTAAATCTCTGTACTACATTTGGCATCAATCAGCAGATATGCAGTTGGTGATTCAGACATAGACAGTTGCTGCAAACCTCATGGAAGACATGGTGAGGGTGCTGTGTTGCCTGTGTAAGGATTCTCATCAGCTGCATGGACTATAGGATGACTTGCAGCACTTGCAGTGTAGCATGGCTCTTAGGGACATGGAGCAAACATCCATACTCAGGTCACTGGTAGCAAACATGGCAATCACAGGTACATTTGTAACACAAGTCGCAACTGCTTTGTGTTGTGCCTCCACAGGCCATATTGGTTGTGGTCATGCAAGTGAGTCTGGATGTCAGGTGGATGTTCACAGGCCAGGATTACATGAATGACATATAATGTTCCAAAGACTGCATCACTGTCACATCTGGTCACAATTACAGCCACATCTCAACATTGTCAATATCATCGTTGTGGCCAATAATGCTCATCTGGGTTTGCCACTGGGCTCAATCCTCAAAGGCACCATTAATTGTGGACTTCATAGTGTAGTGGTTATCATCTTTGCTTCATGCATGTAAGATCCTGGGTACAATCTACATTTGAGCAATTTTTAGTATGTAATCATGGTATCATGGTTGTACAGTGGACTCATGAGAACAGGTATATGAGTTTGAGACCAGCTGGTACTAACTATTACGTCTGGCAGTTAACACAGAGAATTAAGGCTACATACTGCTTCCTGTAGTTCACAGTTTGATTTCTATAGTCTCTACTTTCACCATGTGACAGATGACCTCCTATTTCTTCTCAAAACCAGAAGTCCTACAAACACTTGTACTTGGGACCTAAATCAAATAAACAAGACTCTAGAAAGATCGGCTTCTAAACTCAATGTATTCCTAGCCTATGGAGGAATAGTTTACCACTACAGGTTGAAAAAAGTACTACTTTTAAGGTTAGTCACGATGACTGGATGGGTAGACACACATTTCTACCAGGACTATCATGCACAACTCCTTTCAATTTGAAAAGTATGTATGATTAAGTGTTTGAAAAGACAAGCACGAGCTTTTAAGTGTGTTTGCCTAAATGGGTATATGATTAGGCATCTTAGAGTCCCCATGGTCACTTGCCTATTATTGGTCCTGTGTTTCTATGGTGATTGCACCCTGTCCACTCTCTGGCATATGTGAACAATGTGATATCTGATGCAGGGCATGACTGGCCAAATAACTGTAATGTATAGTCTGGGTGTGATAACATATGCAACAGTTTTATTCTGTTATCTTTGTATTGGCCTATAGTTGCAGCCCAGGTAGCACCTCATTGCCAGTGCCACAACAAATTGCATCTGCCTCTGCCTTGCATGAGGTACTGATACAGTCAATTCTTCTGATTGCTTTTCATCCAACTCCTAATCTGCTGCTACTATAGGTCTGTCAAGCAGTACTACTACAATCCAAAGGGTGGGAGGATGACATAATGGTTAAGGTGTTTACCTTAAAGACATAAGGTGCAGGGTTTGATTCTCACATGGGGTAACTGGCTAGGCTTCAAAAACAGAAAAAACACAAACCAAACTATGAAAAAAATCAGTGGTAAAACGTTACTCGAGGTGCCATATAAACATTATAAACCCAATAGGGGCATGTATAAATGTGGGCGTTGCAATTATTGCAAGTTTATTCAAACAGGGTGTTCATTTTCTATAAGAGGTGTGAAATATTATATTCAAGATAAATTCAATTGTGAAAGCCATGGCATGGTATATTTGGCCTTATGCCAATTATGCCCAGCATTTTATCTGGGCAAAACCGAGCATCAACTAAAGCAGCGCATATATGAACATATTTACGCGATATCCAAAGGTACACCAACTAACGCACTGGCAAGACACATTAATGAATATAATACCCATGTTTTTAAATTCACAGTGGTCCAACAGGTTTGTAGGAACCCAAGAGGAGGTCCCTGGCATTTAAAACTAGAGGAACAAGAGTTGTTGTGGCAACTTAAAACTAACGCATATGTTCATCCTGGGATTAATGATCTGTGTTCCGTCAAGTGTCTACTTAAAAGCCTTAGAACGCTGACTAATATTTATTTATATGTATTTTTCTACACATAAGAATATTTTTATGTATATTTTACTCTTTATAGATGTATTTTATGGTTGTGGTTGGTTATTATTGTACGAGATTTAATTTGTTTTTTTAAAGTTAACGCTAGGATCGGTTTAAATGTGGTTAGCTTTAAATTTTAATTGGTTAGACAATGTAATTGATACTGATTAATTCTCATTGAGAATGGATTGTATAAATGGTTTTAGTGTTGTTTGAGTTATTTGTCTGAGGAAGTGCACGGAAGTTACTGCATGAAAGCGCTCACAATAATTTCTCAACAACACTTTTGGATTCTTTGGTCTACTGGTTTTAACTGGCTAGGCTTCAAATATCCCACACGGGCAATTAGCCTTGTACTAACCTATGACCCTATAAAGCTGTAGCTGCTTGCATAACACCATATTGTGTAACATGGCACATACCACAAATAAGTGACTGCAGGTCTCAGCTGTACAGTGCACCACCAGACATAACCAAGCAGCAGAAAGAACAATGAAAAACACTGCAAACAATGAACTGTTGAAAAGCGGACAAAACGCAATGAGAGAAAGCTGTTAAAAACACAGGTTTAATACTCCAACCAAGCAGCAGAAGCATCCCTTTTGGAGTCTGAACACATGCTCCATATCTGTGCATTTTAGCCATGGTCTGAGTGTTTTAGATGGGGATCATCATGGCTCCCTATTAAAATATTGGCAATCATAAAGCTGAGTGCTTGCATGCTAAAAATAGAAATGCTGAAAATGCAGGAGAAGAATGAATATTGAAAATTGCTCTTCTCCTTTAAACTTCTTTTTGCAGGGGAAACCCCACATAGATCCCCCACACCCCTGAATGTATACATTCAAACTTTGAGATTGCCATACCTTGGAAAAAAGGGAATATTCTGAGAAATGGCCTTCTATGCAAGTCTGTTTTTCTTGCCATTCAGTCTCAGGATTATGAGATCTGCTAAAGACTGTCCTAACATTTTAAACTGTTGCCACTCATCATTCATGGTGTTCCAAGGCAGCAATTCCTATAATATGCACCAGTGGACACCTGCTACCTGCCAAAGCAGAACTGTATAACCCGGCCTATGTATCTAGCAATGTGTGGGACCTGCCAACTAGATAATGATATGGAAAGTCACCTTATACGAAACACTAGCAGTGTTTGCATGTGTGCCACATGTGGGAATCATGGATGGTGTACAGACACATTGTGCATAATAGTGGATTGCACACCATTGTGTATAATGGTGTATCATGTATCATTGTGCATAATGGTGCATTGTGCACCATTGTATACAATTGTGATTTGCACACCATTGTGCAGAATGGTGCATTGCACACCACTTGGTAGTTGTAGAGTACAGGCCATTCCAGCTGATGCATCAGATGCCAGGTGGGGCAGTGATAGCAAATGGGTACAATCAGTGCGCCACAGGACATCAGGGACCTAGGCTATATTGCACAATTTCTGCATAGCCCTCATTCTCTCCTTTGCTGTCTACTGAAACCATATATGCTCCTCCAAATACTGCAGCATCACTTGAAGGAGCTGGTATAGGATCCATAAGGATGATACCTGTTTAGTTCCTATAGGATCCATAAGGATGATACCTGTTTAGTTCCTATAGGATCCATAAGGATGATACCTGTTTAGTTCCTATAGGATCCATAAGGATGATACTTGTTTAGTTCCTAGGATGTCCCCTGTCAGACAGTGATAGATGAAAGGTCTGCATATCTAGGGTGGTTAATGCTACAAAACCCTCATGTCTACAGGGACAGACAGTCCACACATCCCCTCTGATTGCATGTGAGTGTGATACATGTGTATTAACTCCCATATGGTATATCTGCCCACACAGTAGTGGTCTACAATCTCCTGGCCATGGGGTTGATGGTGTGTCTTCTGGAACACAGAAGTAATACCTTGTAGCAATGCAAACACTGGCTGTGAGTGCAGTCACTAAAACTTGCTGCTCAGCTGAGGCTGCTTTTATTCCTAGCATATCAGCACAAGTGAAGCTCCTGTACACCAACAAATTCTGTCATTCCAAAACAATGAGCACTGTGCATCTTAGAGGTGGATTTATACATCTCTGAATCACTCCACCAAGTTTGAGTTTATTGTTTTCATAGGAGGGGACTCTCATTAGCATAATGGCTCTCATACGAATGCCACTGATAAGATGGATTCATTTCTGTAGATGCCACTTAAGCAAATAAACAGTTTGTCATTGAAAATGTTGCAGGAATGGGTGAAATTAATCCAGAAAATCTAAAGGCACTGCATAATGTTATGGTTTCATGGTTAACAGGCATTTTCAGTGTTGCTTGGGAGGCATGAATAGTACAACTGGATTGGCAGACTAAGGCTATGGTTTACATTTCAAAAAATGAATACAAGAAGGTGTGCTCAAATTATAAATGGGTTGTGCATCTCAGCTGCACATGAAAGCAAGAGTACTAGAAATGAAGTTTCATACAACAGCTGAACTTCTAATTCAGCAGGATCAGGGCAGAGCCCATATTTGCTGTGAAACATTGGAGCAACATTTTGCCATTGAAAGGATGCTGGAGGGGTCATACAACTTCACTAGGATGGCCTACATGTGTTTTCTGAGCCTGAAGAAGGTATAAGGCTACATAATAATAATTATAATACATAATAATAAGGACGGCGCAATACATAATAATAAGGATGGTGCAGTGGTGCAGCGGTAGCATTGTCACATCACAGCAATAGGTTTTCTGGTTCGATTTTAGGCTGAGGTGTTTTCTGTCCAGAGTCTGTATGTCCTCCCTGTGTTCATGTGGGTTTCCTCCAGGTGCTCCAGTTTCCTCCCACATTATAAAGACATGCGTCTGGAGCATTTCTCCCCAGGTATCCACTGAAAATTGGCTTCTTTCCAAGTCAGACTTTCCTGGTTAGCAAATGTTAAAATACAATAATCAGGAGCATTGTTTACTAGGAGCAAGAAGAGTGCTAAGTCTCAGCGAGCAACTGCTACGTGGCATTAAGTATCTGCGTTTCTCAACAGAGAGAGTTGTGTCTCCATTCTCAGTGCTGAATATTTTCAAGGGGGGGTGGAAGTCTGCAAGGGTTTTTCTTGGCTTCTATCTGCTATCATGATTTTCACTGACAGCACTTTAAGGTGTGGTTGAGGTTTGGACAATATCTAGATTGGGGACATGAAGGTTGCCTTTTTCTTGATTGAAAACAATGTCATCTTGGGCTCAAGCGACCATTCTCAAAAGTACACTAGAGCTGGTTTGTGCTGTGTAGAATGAAAATTAGTATCCCCAAATCAGAGGACATGGTTCTTTCATGGAAAATAGTGGATTGTTCTCTGCAGATGAGACAGAAGTAGTTACATTCATAGAATCATAGATTAGTACTAAGCTAACTGCCCTTGCGAGCCATTTTTTAAGCCTAGCCATTTATCCCTTGTGAGACTGAAACCCTGCACCTTGTGCTTGCAAGGCAAGCACATTAACCATTAGGCCACCCTCCCAACCCTGAGTGGAGGAGTTTTGTTCAAAAGTGAGGGTAGAAGGGATTGGGAGACCGACCAGTGGATAGATAGAGGTGTGGTAGTACCAGTGGACTGAGATGATGTGAGAGCTGAATCATAGGATAATACTCCACAATAGATTTGTAAATTTATGCTCTCATTGTCAGCCGTGGTCATTAGCTTTGGGTAGTGATCAAACGGATGAAATTACTGACGCAATTGGTGGAAACAAGGTCCCTCCCCTTACAAGACTGCTAGACCCACTTCCCATTTTACAGTGAGGAACTGAAGTATCTGGGAAGATCCTGGAGGAGAATCACTGATTAGCAGGGTTGAAATAGTCTAATGAGGGGGCCTGGGCACCTAGAGAGGCTGTCTCTTGGGCACCTCCTGCTGGACATGTTCCAGGCATGGAATACCAATGGAAAGCCCACAAAATGAGCTGGAAACTATGGAAACAATTGGTATAGATAGTGAAGGCTTGTTTATAGGTACATAGTTACTAGGCATGCACTCCAGAAAACCACCGAGGAGCACAGCATAATTTCTTAGTTATCCCAGAGTATATTCCAGTTAAGTGATTTCCTCATAGTCACACAGCAGGCAAATGGAGGCTAACAGAATCAGACTGTGAACTACATGAAGCAGCTTGTTAATAGCTCAGAGCCATGCCTCACACCTCAGAGGCCTACAGCCCATTTTTTCCTGCCCAAAAATTAGTATCAACGTTCTTTTTCTCAATAAAAGTTAGGCTGTAGTGAGTGGACAAGCTTGTTAGCCCTACGGAATGGCCTACCCTGTACCTAAGGGAGTAACTCCCCCACCCCCGGGGGAACACATATGAACCTGAGATTGCTGTCTCCTGACAGGAAATGTGCCTTTGATTGTCATTTCCCCTCAGCTGCATAGTGTGAATGCATTATAGCAGATGGACTCAGATGGCTCAGAACATCAGTTGGTGAACACCTAGTGTTTCTGCTATAGGTCATCCATGTATCAAGCCACAGTCACCTCCCTATCCCTCCAAGATGGATGAGCCAGGAACTGCTGCTCAGTCCTACTATCTCCAGCCAGTTCCTACAAGCACCACAGCTGCTAATTGAATATGAGTTACCTTAGGCATAATCAGAGCTTTCTACATCTATGCAAAACAACTGACAGCCTTAATCATCTCTACTAACTGATAGATAAAACTATGACTCAACATTTTATGCAACTGATTTTATTTATTTGTATTTGTTGATCAGGTTAGAGCACTGATCCATATTGACTCAGCCTAGAAACCCTGTCTGGTTCAGTGATTTGCTCAGAGTCACATAGTAGGCAAATGGAGGCTGAGAGGAATCAAACCTAGAACTTCAGAGAGCAACTCATTAATATTTTCTTACCTTAATTGTCTGTGCTGACTGTCAGGTTACCTGGATCAGCTTGGTTCCACAGAGAGATTCACTAGAACAAACAATTCCTACAGTGGATGGATAGATGTTGTGGTTATGGTATTATTTTCCAAGGTGATGGGTGTTGGAAGTGTGTGACATGGTGATAATGTCATAGTAATGTATTTATTTCAGCTGTATAAAGAAACATTGGTGCTACACATTAGAGGAGGAACATATTGTACATGTCTGTAAAGAACTGGTAGAACCGTGTTAGAAAATGATGCAAAATCTCCTATTTCAAACTTAAACGTTATAAATATACATACAGCAATAAATAACGTAAACAAATGATAAATAAGGTAATAGACAAATAAAGACAGACAGCGCTTAACTCATTTTCTGTATTGATTCAAGCAAGCAATTAATTTTTATTGGGAAAAACAATACCAACGGATTCACGAATCCTCCGTGTAAGACTTAATAAGTCTTACTCGGAGGCTGCAGTTGAACGGTATGACGTCAGCATGCCATGAATATGCATGAGGGCACGCTATCTCAACTGTAAGTCTTACACGGACCGTGTAAGAAAGCAGGGGGCGTGTCCGACTGCCGAGCAGTCCAAATGTCTATGCCCCTGCAAGTGTTTAAAAATAAAGGAAATAAACAAGAGCGAGTCCGCTCAAATGTCCCTGCACCTAACACCTCATTGCCTGATAATGTAAACTCCCATCACACATCTAAAACACATAACCATAACATTTTTTTTTAAATACCCAAATTAGCTGCCCATATTTGTGCGTGTATGCGCGTGTGTGTGCCCATTGCTTAGCTACAGTCAGCAATTCTCACATGGAAGAGCATAAGAAAGAATGTTTATGCAAATCACACAAAATAGAAATAGCGTAATGGTAGAGCGTTCGCACAAAGAAGAGGCATTCACGGTTCGAGTCCCACCACTCCCTTTCATCTTTATTTTTTAAATCAGTATATGTAATAATACCCAACATATATGTTTAAACATAACTAAAAAGCAGTGAAATGGCCAATGTATCAGTGAATAAAATAAATATTTTAAGGGATCCCAATATAATATTGGCCACAGTTAAGCAGCGCTTCACCCAGCGCAATGTAGTTGCCCCTAGCTAACTCGCGCTTTACCCAGTGCAATGTAGTTGCCCATAGCTAAATCATGCATTACCCAGCGCAAAATAGTTGCCCAAAGTTAAATAGCGCTTTACCCAGTGCAATCGGTTTGTGCGGAGATGCTCGCCGTGCCAACCAGCATCCCATTGGGCAACGTGGAGCAATGTAGAGCAAAGTTGCTTACACACAGCCATGCCCCCTAACTTAAGCGGAGAGTTGTTTTCTTCTACAACGATGCCCCCTAACTTGTCTGGACAGTAGTAAGATAAAATGCAATGATAAGGTTTGAACCCAGGACATTGTGCACCATAATCAAAGTACTGAACCACTAAGCCATGACAGCTTAGGATAAACATCCACTGTTAACATATATATAGTAATAAATGTTTGATTAACCATTGCTAAGCAGGTCTGCAGTCAGCCGAGAATATTAAAAAATGGCCAATCACAGAAAAGTGAGGGAAATGTGGCATATTTAAGCCGCATAGGCGGGAATACTCACCATAACTGATCATAGCTTCCATCTGCAGTTAGAATGTCTGGTGCTGGAGAGGGAACATGCTTTCAAGTGCAATGCTGGGGCATCGAGGAGTCAAGATATATGGTTTGGCTCCTAATCCAGCGCCATGAAACTCGACTCCTGCAGGGCCAGTTCCAAGGAACAGAGTATAAGGCAGAGGCTTGGAACCGGTTGGCTCATGAACGCACCAGTGCCATAGACGTCCCTCGGACTGGTGAGCAGGTCCGTCGCCACCATGCAGATTTGAAGAGGCGGAAGCAGGACCTTATGAACCAGTGGATCCAGGAGGCCCGTCAAATGCGGGATACCCCACTACTAAGTAGGTAGCCATGGAATGCAGTATGTAAGATAATCTAATATAGTCTAAATAATGGATAGGTATGTCTCAATATCCCTTTATTTACTCCACAGCTGCAGGTGTTCGCTCTATGAATCAGCAAGCCTATGCAGATAGGCTGCTAAGGCTCGCCGCCAGGCAGGTTAGTAAATATTTTGCATGTATTGTTACATGATATATGTGAGTGAGCATGAGAAAAGTGTATAAGCCCAATAATACAGCAATCAAATGTCCTGATTAAATCCTCTGCATGTACTGTTATATAACAAATGTCAGTGAGCCAGAAATTAAGTGTACTAACCCACCAATCAAGCTAAAATAATTCTGGAATACTATCCCTGCATGTATTGTCATAACATATAAGTGAGCAGGCCTGAAAAAAAGTGTTGTAACCCATCAAGAAAGGTATAATATGTCCTGAATATGTCTTCCGTATGTACTGTAATAACAAGTAAAGGAGAGAGCCTCTAGAAAAGAGTGTTCAATGTAATTAATAAAGGTATAAAATTTGGAGTGTGTCTGTGTCACTTACTTTGAAATGTTGTTGTACCCTTGCAATAATAAATAGTACTGTTGTATTAGGTGATGTCAACCCACAGTTGTGCAGTCCCATAGGAAGTGGATGAAGGAAGTGACATTAGCTGTGAAGTATAAAACATTCATTCCCTGAATAAATCATCTGCATGTACTGTTACATATCATAAGTCCAATAGCCAGGAATAGAGTGTAGTAACCCATGAATAAAGCAAAAACATGTCTGGAATACTATCTCTGCATGCACTGTCATAGATAAAAAGTGAGTGAGCCTGTAAAACAGTCTTGTAACCTATCAATAAAGGTATAACATTTCCTGAATAGGTCTACTGTATGCAGTGCAATGTCAAATACAGGAGAGAGCCTGTAGAAAACAGTTTTATTGTAAATAAGAAAGGTATAATACTTGCAGTGTGTATGTGCCAGTTACTCAGAAATTGTTGTTGAACCCTTGCAGGGAAGAAATGTTACTCTGTTGTAGTAAGTGTTGGCAACCCGCAGTAGTACAGTCCCATATAAAGTGGATGAAGGAAGTGCCAGTAGCTGTGAAGTATGCAACAGTCCTAAACAGTTGTGAAATGGCTGACATGCATAGGTAAATCTGGCACATGAGTAGCCTGTCAAGGTGAGCCCCAGAAACTTAAGTGTGTTACCTGAAAAGTAGGGTTGTGTAGAAAACAAGTGAAAAAAACTATGTGAACACATCCAGGTGTGTACATACATAAACAAGTCAATTTAATACAAGTATGTAGCAGTAACATCTGCATCCTGGACAGTTACCATGTCAGATATAGGCCGGGTATATCATGAAGTAGCAAAACCCATAACACAATCAAATGCATGTTGTTTAGTGTAAGAATACATGTAGGGGATATACACCTGCAGTCAATAGGAATGCAGTGTGCAGTTAAAGTACTAATAAGATGTTAATGAAGGTTTCTTTTTACACCCTACTCCATGTACATAAACAATGTAATTCCATACCTCATTGGGTATGTGTAATTTCATAACATTTGTTGGGACATATGTCCTATTGTTATAAAAAATCTGCACCTACTTTGATGCATGCCCCTGTTAAAACACCACAATCTTGGGTGGCCTATTGCCACCAATCATCCCTGCATGCTGTTGGAATGTCCACTGTCGTTCAATACAGGCATGTGTTATGCTTGCTGTTCAACTGTTGTAACCCTGGTGTGTTGGGTTAATGGGAATATTACTGCATGCTGTTATAACTAACTTGGAATGTTGTTGTCTATGTTGTAATTAAAAACACCTAATCACAGAACATATGGGAAGGCCGGTCCCAGCAGACCCACCTGTCCCACCACAGCTGGCAGTTGCACCTGGCACCAGCAGGTCTGGTGCCCAGCTCGGGCCACCCTCCTCCATAGGTCCTGTGCCACCTTCGAGTGGAAGCGCTGCAGGGGATGGGAATCACACCCCCCACAAGCGTGGGCAGAGAAGGGCCTCCTGTCACCCTCTGAAGGGTGTGAGTTGTGGTGCGTAGGGAGATCCAGCATTTAGTCTCTGATCCCCTACGTCAGCTCGAGGCGAGAGTGGTGCGACTCACAGGTGAGCCTGCCCCTCCTACGCAGCCCCCAGCACAGTGACCCTCGGGTCTGTGAAGGTCCAGTGGTGACTGCCCATGAGTAGGGATATCAGTCCCACTGCGGGCTCATGGGCTTGCGATTTCCAAACATCCCTCCCCGTCAATTGTTTTTACCCACCCCATGTGTCATACTCCACCCCTGTATGCATCTTGTTTGTCTTGTCTGTTTACCTACCCAACCTACCTCCCCAAATATACCTACTTCCTCTAACTCACTTACCACTCTCCCCTGAAAAAAAAAAAAAGGGCAATCTGTACCCGAAAAAAAATTACGCCCCATACATCGCTTCCCATTTCGCACACATGTCCATTCGACATGTACACTGATAATTCTAATTGGCAATGCAACAAACTATGTTGTCCTCACCCCTCTCTCAGCGGTGGAAGGCTTCAAATTTCACTCCAGATTTTCAACATATGCACAGCTGTTGCTGGCAAAGAAATGGGCAGCTATGGACTTTCCCTACACCCATCCTGCACATCCTGAGCTTGTTTTTCTACTGTCTTTCCCTCTCTGTGCCCCCTTTTTCACCACTTTCCTATCTCCCCATTTTCTTTTCTTTTAAAGAAATTAGCGTGGGGGTTAGCGGGAGTAAGCACTTTTAAGCAGTAGTAAGCAGGATTAAGCGAGTGTGCGCATGTGTGCACTTAGCTAAGCATCACGCAAACCCACGCAAACCCGCTTACTACTGCTTAAAGGTGCCTTAGTCACTCTATGGCAGGGCCCTTGTTCTGCTGAGCAGCAAAATAAAAAACTTCTGCCAGTCTCGAACCCCAGACCATTGACACAATAGACTGCATGAATTACCACTAAGCCACAGCAAATATACAAATAACTTGGTTCTGAAATAAATATATCATGCATTACAATGAGGGAATGCAAATGGAAATTAGGAATGGTATAACACAGACCCTTTTCTGTGGGTCTTTACCAGCAGTGGTTGTGGAATTGCATGACATGACTGTGAAAGGAGAACCAGCCATCCTACCAGGGAATAATGTTAAAGTAGCACCTTACAAACACCACACAGTATCAGATCAGGATAAACACTGGCCACAGGAATACAGTGCAATAACCACATTTGTATGACAGTTAATTGTGTAAGTGAGAAAAAAGTACATACTCCCATGTATCCTTTATTAGAATTTGGAGGGGTGCATACATGTCTACACTGAGATGTGTGTACTGGAAGCAGCAACATGCAGGTATGAGTACAACATGCACATAACTGGCTACAACCCTAGCATCAGATAAGAGACATATACGAACCTTCAGAGTGACACAACGGTGTCCAGAGCAAACAAGAATGGGCCCCACCTTTGAAATCTGAAAGGGCTACGCCTACCTAACATAGCATTTTATAGCAGTGGGCTGCAATCACAGTGAGTAATGCAATCACCAAACAGCAGGCTGCATGCAATTACTGAATGGTGGGCAGCAATTGGTGAAGAGGCTGTCACATCCACAAGTGCAGATACCTAGAAAAGCAGGCTGTACCTGCAGTCCACACATGCAATTATATCATTGCCGGTGTCGTGTGACAGAGAGTGAGAGAGAGAGAGAGACAGAAACAGAGACCAAAGCTGAAATAGAGGGCAAAAACCCAAATCAAACCAGCAAAAAAAAAAAAAAAAAAGACCGAAGGTGAAATAGAGGGCACATACCCAAATCAAAGCAGCAAAAAAAAAAGACAGAAGGTGAAATAGAGGGAAAATACCCAAATCAAACCAGCAAAAAAAAAAAAAAAGACTGAAGATGAAATAGAGGGCAAATACCCAAATCAAACCAGCAAATAAAAAAAAAAAAAGACCGAAGGTGAAATAGAGGGCACATACCCAAAACAAACCAGCAAAAAAAAAAAGACAGAAGGTGAAATAGAGGGCAAATACCCAAATCAAACCAGCAAAAAAAAAAAAAAAAAGACTGAAGGTGAAATAGAGGGCAAATACCCAAATCAAACCAGCAAAAAAAAAAAAAAAGACCGAAGGTGAAATAGAGGGCAAATGCCCAAATCAAACCAGCAAAAAAAAAAAAAAGACAGAAAGTGAAATAGAGGGCAAATACCCAAATCAAACCAGCAAAAAAAAAAAAAAAAAAAAAAAGACCGAAGGTGAAATAGAGGGCAAATACCCAAATCAAACCAGCAAAAAAAAAAGACCGAAGGTGAAATAGAGGGCAAATGCCCAAATCAAACCAGCAAAAAAAATAAAAAGATACAAAACCGTAACACATGGAGCAGGAAAATACAAAGGTAAGGTATGTAACTCAAATGTATGTATTGGCATGTTGTAGATGTTCCCGAAGAGTACTCTACACACTGCAAATCATCCATGTGTGGCAGCAGTATGTATCTATCTGTATCTGCACATGTGCATAGGGCAAGGGACATACTGCAACTGTTAGTGAAGGGTGGACAGCTATCTGTCAGTGAATGTTGATATGTGCATATATCCATGTAGGCTGTAGTGTGTGGACTAGAAGACAGCATGCAGTGCACTGAAGTGGCCTTAGGTCAACTGTTGCCTTAGGCAAAAGGGCCCAAAGTGCCCCCCACCACACTTCCTGGTGCCACCATCCTTGTGTCCACATAAATAGTGGAAAAGCACCCCTGCTAGAGCGGCGCCCTAGGTGGCCGCCCAATAGACCTATGCCTAAGGCCAGCTATGGTAGTGTTGATATATGTCATGGTGGTTAAATGCTGTGGGACAGATTTGTCAGATCTGATGTGTTACAGACAGTGAGGCCTGCTAATGCTACAAGGGCTGAGGACACCCACATGCATTCTGCACAACACTGTGCATGTAATCACATACCTGTACATCCCACAACTGTCGCATAAATGAGATCCCCACCATGAAAGGTGGACTGTACATGTGCCTATATGTACATCCATGTGTACAGCAATGGATGTGTACATGTATGTGTATAGATATGCATATATATATATATATATATATATATATATATATATATATATATAAAGATATATATACAGATATATATATATATATATATATATATATATATATATATATATATATACACATATAGAGTGAGAGAGAGAGACACAGAGACACGGGGTCATATGTTCTGCAACAGGTGTGTGGTGAACAAGGCATCAACTGTAAACAAGTGTTGATACTGCAGTGTCATTCCACCTTCCCAAAACAGTGTACCCATTAACTAACACATAGGCAGAGATCTACCTAACAGTAAAGGTGTGATAAGGGAACATGGGGCACAGGTGGACAGTAGCTTCCACTGTGATGAAGACAGTGCCACACTACACTTGTAATCTGTCTGTGTGGTATGTGTCATGACAACAGGTGTGTCATCTATGGAAGTATAGGGTAGGGTTCCCTTCTACTCATCACAATGCCCTGTGTGGTATGTACTTCACATGACAACTACACCAGGTGAACAGGCCACAGACAGACCTCCCAAAGGGTAATACTGTCCACAAACAGATGCCCTATGCAGACTGACTCACAAAACCACAACTACACTGTATTGCATACTGGCCACACAGAGTTGACCTCTGCCGGACAACCACTATGGCAACATATCACAACCCCTCTGGTTACACGTTCTAGGGCCCTAAACCTTGTCAGCTCACTAAACAGCACATGCTGGAGGGATAGGTTCCCATCTCAGACATATGCCATACACTGGAATAGACCACATAGCAATAGCAAACAAGCCTCCTCCTTAGCAGTTGTTATAAATACCCCTGATGATTGTGTGGGAGATTGTTAATACACCCCAGAAAACACCTCTGTGGTTCAGGTTGGCAGGGGCAAGTGAAATCAAAGTACATGTGTGTCAAAGGCCAGGGTAGCATATGGCTAGGCTGCCGTAGGCCCTAGGGCCAATAGCATATCACCTACCTATGACACTATGCACTCACACATGTACTTAATGCAATAGCTGCTATGTTTGGTTGAATGCGTGCAACTCTGAATGTGTGCAAGGTCTGTAAATGTGTGATAGCTTCGTGTGATGTTGTATCTGACATGGTAGTGCCTAACCTAGCTGTGAGGACAGCAACTGATGTATAATGTATTGTTAGGCAGACATAGTAGTACGGCATATGATGTGACGTAGTTCTCCGTTGATGAATGTGGTGTCTCATTATAGGCTAAAGCAATACATGTATGCTTAGTGAGTGGTACTGCAGGTGAATCCATCACCAATATGAACTGTAGAACTACCTCAAGCTGTAGGGATAAACAACACAGTATGGTGTGCATTCACATTGCTTGGAAACACTGTCATGTGTGTTTCCTGTAGTCTGCACAGAGGACAGACTGCAGGCATAAGGGTGTGTAAGTAGTGGTACACAGCACCGTATGTTACACAGGTAATGCTCATCTGTGTTGGCATACAGTGGTGCATTGTATGTTTGCCTGATGTGTGTGTGATTATGCCTGTACAATGGCTGCGATCATATGTGTGTTACAGGGTTGACGTGTGTATCCAGCAACATCTATAGTCTGTTACAGCAGTATGCCACCTATAGTAACAACTGGACACATCTGTTAGGCAGGGCTATGGCATCAATGACTAGGGTGTTTGATTGGTACTAGTGTACCTGTACTTTACATCAATTGCAATAGATGACATCTATGTTCGTGCACTGGTGTGATATACACCCCTGTCTTGAGGTTGTGCAATGTGTCACAAACAGTGTGCCGGGTACTGTTGTATAGTGGTGTGATATATAGAGTCTGCCAGGCAGTGTTAGAAAGTTGTGGCCTGAGAACCAAGTGTTATTGAGCATGTGTAACCACTGACAGACAATAGGATGGTATATATGTCAGTAAAGTGATATCTGTGGGTAAAGGTGTAAAGTGTGCCACAGGACACTCTCACACATATTGTTCATATCTTTTTCAGCCAGAAGGCCCACCAACGTAATCCAGCTTACACTGCAGAAGAGGAAGAGGTGATAGTCAACAGCCTTTTGAAGCATTACACCATGCTGTTCTCCAGAACCAGCCAGCACCAGCAGGAGTGGACTGCACAGTGTCAGGAGCTTGTTAGTTGGGTAAATGACATAGGCATGCATAACCAGACATATGAGCAGGTACACCATCAATGCAGTGATTTAATTAGACAAGTCCGGCGGCATGCGTCTGATATCCAAAGACAGCAGCTTGCCACAGGTGGTGGGGTGGCCATACATCCCCCCCTCACCAGAGCGGAGGAGCTGCTCCTAAGCATGGTGGCTCCTGGACAATAGCTATGGCAACCTCTGACATGTGTTGTAATAGAGGCTGGAGCTACCCAGCACATCCACCTGGACAAGCTGATAATACACCCTATCTGTAGACTACAGTTAACTGTATTGTTAGATTATGTGTACGTGAGATGTGTACTGTGTGTTTAGCAGTTCTGCTGCCTACTGTTGTGCAATACAGATAGTTTGTATAATATCCCTACACCTGTGACTGTTGACTGTTGTTGTACTGCAGTTTAGCATACCCACTGTAGCAATGCCACAGTTGTGGCCACTAATGAACCCTCTCATATTCTCGTAGGTCCCTCTGGTGTGATGGCAGGGCAGCCGATCCATGCTGGTGAGTGTGTTATACCTGCAATGTTGGTAATGAAATATGCATGTCATAGGTGAGGTGTAGGCCATGTACATGTAACACACCTACGCATAATGCATGCCGTGTATGTTTGCTGTGAGACGTTGCACAGCTCAGTAATGTCAATAGCTTCCTCAATGACATGCAATACATGAAGCATTACACACAGTTGTGGCAACCCCGTACTGCACATTGGATAGGCATAGTTGCAACACCTGTGCACAACATAAGACATTTATCACTTGCAGTACACAAAGTCATGCTACATATGGCATAACCACACACCCGCTGTAAGGTCACACGTCAGTAACCCACATGTCATCCACACACTCATGATGTACCTCAGGGGTACAGGCCTATCATGGGGCTGTGCAACAGTCTTCAACACATAACACAGTCATTTTAGGCAATGCTCCCTACTGGGCACCTCATACATCCATGTACAAAGTGGCTGTGTAATAGTGAATGTATCCATGGCACTGCAGTTCAGGTACAGCATGGTAGGCGGTGGTCTGTCACACAGTAGTAGCCGTGAGTGACCACAAGATGCATGATGATGATGATGGCACATGGTACTACACCCCATCCAGTTACAGTGACCACAGTACTACACATAGCAGTCTTTTCTGTGCACCTCATTGTTCTGTGTGTGCAAACATATGCACCTATACACACCATGCATAGCATGTTGTGCGTGTGCTTACATATGCTAGTATACACATTTTGCACAACAGCCACCATCTGTACAAAGAGTCACATAAATGTCCTGGAATGCTATTGGGTGTATAGGTCACATGACACACATTGGGTATGTGTGGTGTTTAATGTTGCAGTCGTGTAGCATGCCATGTCATGGCTGACAACAACATATCTGCAATATGTCCCACATGCACCATAATCACTGTGCAATGTCCATGTCGTGCATTGGGATTCCTTCACATCTACATGCACCACTCATGACATGTCTGTACATTGCATGCATTTGCTACACCTGTGCCCACTATTATGTGATATGGACGCATACACTGTCATCACACATGTCAGTCTATGTGTCACACAGATGACACATGCAGCCATGGTATGTAAACCACTGAGTGATGGTGCACATGACATTGCAGAGCAGATAATACTTGCACAGCAATGCAGTGTCCATGTACACATTGTGTTCCAGGGTGTAGCCAATCACTGCAAAACTACACACATGCATCAAAGCCATGTATAATGTCATTAGAAAGGGCTGTCTACACTTGCACTGCATGGTGTTGAGCAACACATGGTCTGCCTGCTGATACGTGTGTGGTGACTGTTTGCCTTGAGATACTGTCACCCACCATCACCCACTATTGTGTATGTGCTGGATTGCTGGTGTGTGTGTGTATGTGCTGTGGTGAGCAGTGTATTTCTGTGCATGTGTGCATGTGTGCATGTGTTCATGTGTGCATGTGTTCTTGTGTGCATGTTGCATGTGTTCATGTGTGCATGTGTTCATGTGTGCATGTGTGCATGTGTCCATGTGTGCATGTGTGCATGTGTGCATGTGTTTATGTGTGCATGTGTTCATGTGTGCATGTGTTCATGTGTGCATGTGTGCATGTGTGCATGTGTTCATGTGTTCGTGTGTTCGTGTGTGCATGTGTGCTAACATCATGTACAGATTGTAAAGTGCGTTTCCTGTCTTCCTTCCACAGGTGCTGTGTTAGGAGTGGCTGAGTGTGGCAGGGAACCTGATATCACCGCCACTAATAGCGGACATGATGAGACATGTATTGTGGCACACGAAGGTCTGACAGAGTCTGTCATTGGTCCACCAATCGACAGTACACAGCGGTCAACCCCATCTATGCGCACACTCATACTGCCAATACATCCCTCGTCACCAATGACCATAGCTGAGGGACAGCATACAGTTGGCATTGACCAGGAGACTGTGGTACCTATGGCACGTGCATCCCCTCACAGCAGCCATAGTTGGATTACCGGAACAGTTCCACATAGGCAGATGTCCAGGGGTTCTCGGGGGAGCACTACTGGTCATTCTGCCCCTGGCAGACGTGCCCCTGGAGGTATTACAACCTCCTGTATGTTCCGGGCTGTAATGCAGGCACAGGCACATATGGAACAGTACACCCGACAAGGGACTAAGGGCGCAGAGGACCCATTACACTGCTATCAATGACAGCATCCGTGACCTTGCAGGTGCCATCCAGAATTACACCGAGGTCATTGATAGCCGTTGGAGGGAGACATTAGATGTCCACCACCATGTGTTAGCCAGAAGCCAGGACCATGTGGGAAGGATGAGAGGCCGACCCGTATGCATGCCAGCAACAGCATCAGCTGGCATTCATCGTGGATGGACCACAGATCACAGCCACTCCCATAGGGCTGGCCTGTCCATTGACCGTCCTACTAGACCATGTGCACATGGTGCTGGCCAGTCCCAGCAGGGGCATGGGTCCAGTCATCATACCTCTGCCTCTGATGATAGCACCCAATCAGGGTTGGTACTCGATACTGCCCGTAGCACCCCTACTAGGCACAGGTACGGTGTCCGTGGCTGGAGACAGTGATGGCCTAGCAGGTACAGTGTGTGGCTATCCCACAACTGCCCATATATGGCGGCCACATGGTGGAGTTGTGTGCATGCAGACACACACATATTTACCATACAACTAGGGCTCACACATACACACACACATTACATCAACATTGGCCCATGCAGTACTGTTGGCCCTCACACACACACACACACACACACACACACACACACACACACACACACACACACACACACACATGCCAATTGGATGGGTCAATGTCAGGCTCTGGCAAACTTACAACACACCCTGTGCATATGATGACACCTGTGCCACCTGCTTTCATCTGTCACATTGATGCAGGAATAGGCTAACTTGGTTCTGATGCACAGGGTGACATAATAGCAGTGTAACAATAGTAGCAAGTTGACAACAGGAAGGTGTACTGATATCCTTGTAGGTATATCTGAGCAGGCATTATGCATCACAGCTCTGATAGTCATTGTAGCATTATTTACACCAGTGTTAGGTCTGAGTATGTATTGTCCACCCATGTGCCACTTGTATGAAGTGTACAGTGTTGATAGCATGTGTTAGTGAGTGGACAGTACGTGTGTGATGTGTGCATTACAAATTAGTGGGTGTACATTTGTGAACATGGTGTGTGCGCACTGTCTGCATGTATGTGCATAGTGGACAAGTGGGATGTGCAACATACCCTGTTCTACACATTAACATCTCATGGTATCTTTCGATGGCCAGTATGCATTCTACTACAGATATGTACTAACATGGGTACACATGTGTGTATGACATGGGTTGGCACTATGCTGTGGGTGATACTGTAGATATCTGTCTGTAGTCTGGCAGTATACACCACCTCAACAGCATGACTATAACCAATCATTAGATGATGTCCTGACAAATGACTCACAGTTGTAGGGAACTCCGTAACAGTTGGATCCTTCCAGTACTATACTATGACAGTAACCAGTGGTATTGACCACCACACGTTCCTGGGACCACACCTGTGTGGCATAAAACCCTCTTCGGTACATACAAACATACTAGGGATATGTCCATCCACATCTGGTAATGCATGCATTGGCCTACACTGCATTCCCCAGATGGGACACATATCCTACACAAGGGTATCATACAGACAGATACCTGTTGTCCAATACATGCTGTATAGCAGTACGCCATCTATGGCATGGTCATCCACATTTACCTATACATACTATCCCGACAGTACCACATAGGTGGTAGCCCTGAACACGTATGTTGGGTACCAATGTGTACAGACAGACACGTGTTATGTAATCTGTCCCTTGGTATCCACATATCCATAGGTATTGTGGAGTCCCTCTGTGTTTCACATAACACATTACAGGCCTGCATGCATATCCACAGGGCTGGTGCACACCTATCATGACTGTCCATTATTGCCAATCATTGTTGAGTATGAACATGTCTGACATATACCCCAGTTACCTTCACTCACAGTAGTCTACAGCACGTATCATGGATGCGTGTTGCAGGGATGTCCTTGGCCACGGGTCATTACATTGGCTGGTCTTGACACAGACATACATATGTGGCCTACGATCTGAGAAGCAGCGGCACAATCTGTCGAAGGTTACAAATGCATTCATCTAGTATGCAGGCTTCACACCTATGTACTGATTGAGGTCACATGTACACAAATCTATTTGACACGCAGATACCCTATGTGCGCAATGCACATACTGTTTGAAACATATGTTATACCATAGTAAAAGCAAAACCCACACTGCATTGTCCACCTTTGGCACACACTCACACACACACACACACACACACACACACACACACACACACAGCGTTCGCAAGACTCACACCCCTATCTGACTATGTTATGACACTAGTGAGATACGCATTAACTCGACACACTATTTGCTTTACTGGGAGCATTCTTTTCCAAAGCTCTATTTGTAGGATGCTGACATCATCACACTTGGCAAAGAGGGATTCACCACTCCTAATGTATCTCTACAGTCTCCAAAAAGGCCACTCCTCTCAAAGGCAGTCTCTCACACATACACATTCACACTCAGCATTCAAACCCCTACCTAACTATGTTATGCTACTGGAGAGATACGCATTAACACAGCATGCTATATGCATTACTGGGTGGTTTCTGTTCTCCTTGAATATTTGTAGGATGCTGACATCATCAGACTTTCCAAAGAAGGATGTACCTCTTTTAAAACATGTTTCCACAGTCTCCTCCTCTCAAAGGAAATCACACACATACACACACCCCACACACATTTGGCTTTTGCAAGACTCAAACCCCTACCTGACTATGTTGTGACACTAGTGAAATATGCATTAATATGACGCACTGTTTGCTTTACTGGGAACATTCTTTTCCAAAGCTCTATTTGTAGGATGCTGACATCATCACACTTGGCAAAGAGGGATTCACCACTCCTAATGTATTTCCACAGTCTCCAAAAACACCACTCCTCTCAAAGGCAGTCTCACACACAAATCCCTACCTAACTATGTTATGCTACTGGAGAGATACACATTAACACGGCATGCTATATGCATTACTGTGTGGTTTCTGTTCTCCTTGAATATTTGTAGGATGCTGACATCATCAGACTTTCCAAAGAGGGATGTACCTCTTTTAAAATGTGTTTCCACAGACTCCCCCTCTCAAAGGAAATCACACACATACACACGCTTGGTGTTTGTAGAACTCAAACCCCTACCTGACTATGTTATGACACCAGTGAGATACGCATTAACACGACGCGCTATTTGCTTTAGTGGGTGTATTCATTTCAAAAGCTCTAATTGTAGGATGCTGACATCATCACACTTGGCAAAGAGGTATTCACCACTCCTAATGTGGTTCCACAGTCTCCAAAAAGGCCACTCCTCTCAAAGCCAATCTTACACACACACATACATACACACACACACTCAGCAATTGCAGGATTCAAACCCCTACCTAACTATGTTATGATACGAGTGAGATACACATTATCACGATGCATTACATGCTTTACTGTGTGGTCTTTATTCACATGCTATGTTTGTATGTTGCTGACATCATCAGACTGGACATGGTAATGTGTGTGCACATAGTATTATGCAATCCCACGAATGAACCTTGTGGGTCAGCAGGTGTGAACATCTTGAACAGGAATACACAATTCATACCTGGTGTGATCTATCTGTGGACAAATTACCATTCCTTCATATGACAATACATATTCATGCATGAATTGTAGGTTTTGTGGATACCACATGTGTCTGTGGTGTTGGTAAAGGGCTATTCAAGGTCTATGTGGGACCTGTGTTGCTCCTGTCAGTGAAGTTTGCCCTGGGTGGCTGCCTTGCAAGATATCTAGCAGGATTGGGGAACATGATGTGCTCATTAACATACCACAGACGTTTGTGTTGTGTGTTTGTTGGTTTACAATATCTCTGTTCCTGACTGCAGTCATGATGTACTCCATGGACTAGCATTTCGGACTTCATAGGCTTATAAAAATATAGTTCCCATGGTGTGTTGTGCACCAACACTTGTGGGGTGTGCCACATGTAGCTGTAACACATTCAACGGTGTAAGATCCTGTAGAGAGTGTGAGGCTCAACAGACTGTTCGGGTGCAGTGTCTGTTTGTCCTGTCGTTCACTTATGACACATATGGGGAAACATTGTTATCCACGTGATGGGATTCATTTGGCATTGTGGGGAGCAGTTTACACATTCTATATGTGATATATCCTGGTATGATGTTAGGGCCTTTTGTCACTGGGAGGTGGGTATGTATGTAAGGGCCTGTCTGACAGGATGTTGACATTGTCAGTCAGGTACAGTTGACCCTGACTCAGGACATATATGACTGTACATCGATATTTCTGACCTAGCTAAAGGAGGTGTCATGTTTCTGTCTGTACTCCTTTGCAGATTATCTTTCCACAGCAACAACAAACTTGAACACTAAAACCCTGTTATACTCTTTTACACACTTGACACACTACTGATCCTTTGTGATCAGTCGACAGTGTATGTCATCATCATATCCTGGCATGTCCAAATGTCGGTTTTGTGTGTACTCTCCAGTCCAGCTGGTGCATATTGGAATTCTGACACATTGTTACAACTGCCTTATGTACACAGGTAACACTGTCCTCCTACCAACAAACTCAGATATCTGTGAGAGGTGCAACTGTATAGACGGACAGGAGGCTGAGCTCTCCCAAACCATGACTGCACAGTCTATTGGGTGGTGAAGGTAACCACACACACCACAAATACAGTCACACATGCCCCTATGACAACAGCAAACCGTATACATTGACATACAATGACATACTCGGAGTGTCTAAATGTAATCTGCCTAAGCAGCTGAGACATCCAAAGCAGACACACAAACAACTGCTAACACACAACCATACACACATATCATCACATAGTTCACAAAGTCATTGTGCCACACAGTCACTGCCCTTAGGCCTACACAACACACCTCATACAACTGTATTAGGTGAGTGTAATTGTCGGTCACACTGACATCCCACTCACCAGGCTGAACAAGGTGAAGGTCACTTTGTGCTGTGTGTCGGGTGTCAGGATATGCCACATGACACATGCACTGTTGTCAGTCCACTGCAAGTACAAATATGGCTCCATCATTGAGCATTCTGGTGTGTAGACCCTCAGACGTTCCTCCCTGGACTACATGACAAGAGACATAGAGGGGCTCTCTGATCATGTCGGCCAGGACAGTATGATCCTGACCTTGTGTAGCATCTTACCCTCACCAAGTACTATGCCGCAGTATACAGATGACATGATCAGTTTTAACAGTTGCCTAACATATTGTTGTCATTCACAGGGGATCCAGTGTCTGTCAGCCTGGGATTACATGCTCAACATGCCACATACATTTGCTATGGATGCCATGCAGCTGTCAGCCCCTAGGCTTTCACAGAATGCCTTAGGCTCTTGACACACACATAGTGGCTGTTTGAAGCGAGGGTCAGATGACATAACCACAGCCATAGATGTTACAGGGTACAGGAAACGGAGAGTGATGGTGCTCAACAACTGATGTCTAACCCTGAGATTGCATGCACTCAGGACTCACATCAGTATGGAATCTGTCGATATATGTGCAGTAACAAACACCTGGTTCAGGCTCACAAAAGCACAGCAGCACTAATATGTTTTACATCATACCATGGTTTTCAGACACAGGACTCGGACTGGACAACAACAATAGGGGGGATTCCATATACATCATTCATACACACACCTCCAGGTTGGTAGCAGTACACAAAGCATTGGGGAAAGTACATGTGCAACTGAGAGTGGTCAAAACTGCAATCTCAGTTTGTAGACTGTTACAAACCACACTTCCAACCATGGGCACAACAGTCGTTATTCCTGGGAACATTGGGAATGTGAAGGTCTCACCAAACACCATTATATTGTGTGACTTCAAATACACAAACATTGACTGGTTATACTACTCAAGCAGTGACACCCTCGCACAACAGTTGCTAAGATTGTTACACTCAAATGCTAAGGCAGACCTGGTCGCCACACCCACAGGGGGTTATACATGTGGTACCTGATCATCACACACATGGGGACTCTATGTTCCACAACAGAGGTATACCTGTAATTGTTAAGGTCGGAACATACATTCATCTCACTAGACATACATATCCCATACACACACACATCCTATGTGATCTCAGTGACATACTTCTCATGAGCAAACATCACACTTGTACAAACTGAGGTAATATCCCTCAATGACCCTGGGACAGTGTTAATTATGGCTTGGACAACTACATACTTTACAAGCACATTCTATAGACAACTACTGGAATGCATGGATCATGCTATCTCAGATAACTACAAGACTCACTCCTCCAAAGGCAGGGGACCTGTCTACTGGACCACAGCCATTACTGAGCTATACAGGGACAGGAGGAGGTTACTACATTATAGAGCACAATCACAATCAGGAAGGCATCTCTGATCAGTACTATGGTATAGCTATGATCACTTGTTGATTCATCTAAGGCCCACTTCTAACAGACACTTGCAACAGACACTATGGACAATCACAAGGCCTTATTTAGTTATGTCAAATCAGAGAGAGGTATAATTTCCAGGGTTCCTACCGAGCCAGTGTATATGCTATGCATTGCCTCTTTGTCAAGGCCAAAGCATACTGGGCATTCCTCCTTCTGCCTATTGGGGCAGGCTCAGGTTGTTCCTCCTCTGAGTCATGCTCTGCCTGTGATGGCCTAGGCAATGGTGGGGGGCTGTTTGGCCCAGGCCTATGCTGGTCCTGCTGCAGCTGTTTTCGCAGGATCATATTGTGTAGCATAGCACATACCATGACTATTTGGGTACATGTCGTTGGTGAGTACTGCAAGGCTCCACCAGATGTGTCCAGGCGCCAGAACCGTGACTTGAGCAGCCCAAACACAAGCTCAATTACATTTCGTGTTTGTGCATGTGCCTCATTATGGCGTTCCTGTTCAGGTGTGTGTGAATTTCTGATGGGTGTCATCAGCCATGGCTCGAGTGCATATCCAACATCCCCCACTAGGTGATCATGAGGGATGTCCCCATTGGCAAATGTCTGGTACAGCTGTGTCAGATGCCAGATATGGGAGTCATGGTAGCTTCCAGGGCAGCCAGCACACACATTCATTATTATGCCCTGGGCATCACACACGACCTGGCAGTTGATGGAGGGGTAACCCTTGTGGTTATAGTAGACCTTACCCCGCTCACCGGCTGGTGCTTTGATGTGAATGTGCGTGCAGTCTAGTGCACCCACTACCTCAGGGTATTCCGCTATTTGCTGGAAGAGATGCCTATTGCTGGCCAATACCTCACGGGAATTGGGGAAATATACATGATCACTCACATGTGCTGCCATGGCATTCAGGAACTGGTGCAGTACCCTAGATGCTGATGTCTGTGAAATCCCCATCATATCGCTAGTTGGTCTCTGGAAGGTACGTGTTGCTAATATTCTTAGGCCAACACATACCTTGGTTTCCACTGGGATGGGTTCCCCTCTGTTTGTTCCGTGTGTGAGGCATGGCCTGCACAGCTCAACAATTTGTTGCATGAGGTCTCTGCCCACTCTATAGCGCTCCACTATCTCCAGCTCATGTAGCCCCTGATAGGTTACCCTAGGCCTGTACACTCTTCTCCGTCTCCTCACTGTGGGTTGCTCAGCAGCATTTGCATTGTCACCACCCTCAGCATGTTGCATATGTCGCCATATGACAGCAATGGCAGCCCCTAACATTTCTTTGTCTCAGTGAAGCTTTTTCAGTTTTCATTTCTATTAGCTTACTGCAGTGTTGCAGTGTGTCTGAGAAATACATACTGGAATGTTTTTGGCTGGGTTTTGAGTGCTGGGCTGGGCTGGGCTAGCATAATGCCTGTGTAATTGGCTGATTCCGATTGTTTTCACCTGCTAGCTCTGCTAGTACTCCCTGGTTAACTTCCTACTATTTGTTGTGCTTTCTTTTCCCTTTCTGTTTCCTGAGGGGGCAGTGCCGCGTAAACAAGCGCAAACACACGCACACCAACTCACACGCGCGCACACATGCTTACACAGACTAAAACTTGCTTATTCCTGTTAAAACGTGCGCTCACCGGCGCAAACGCACTTACAACTGTTTACAAGCCTACATGCACGCGCACACATACTTACACACATGCACACTGTCTTACTCAGGTTTCCTGGCAGGCACACACATGCATACACGGTCAGCAAGAAACTTTGGAGTTATCCACAGCATACACCTTTGATTTCTTGACTTTACCTGGCCTACCTGTTGACACACCTCTTTCACTGTTATGTAAATGTAAGCTGACACATGTCACTCTGCTCCAATGAGCTGCACTCCTTTCATACATACCCCCCTCGTGATGTCATCTATTGTCTACTCTGTTACTCCCCTTATCCTACTCCTACACTCCACTGACTGTGCTCATTTGCTATGTGAACTTGCGATTCACTATCATAACTCTCATTTGCATAGGACTGCCTACTAATGCTTAGTTACATCTCTTAGACTGAGCTTCCCCCCTTAGCAACATCTACTCAGTGGCCATGTTGTCTTCAGCCTACCATTCCCTTGTATTGTAAATTCATTTTAGCTATGAAATCCACATTTGTGGATCTTAATTATTAATTTTCTGCTTTTTAGGGTGCAGTGTGTTTGCGTGGCGCTGCGCTATGGTTAAACCCCGGAAATCGGGATTAAAAAAAAAGTTATTTTATTTTTAATTTGCAATGCTTCCCATTGCCAATGGCTGTATTTTTGGCCATTGGCATGTTTCCTCCTGTGAATGCATGCTTTTTTTACAGCTGACATGGCTCCGTTTTGCTATTTGCAGAACCGTACTCAGTTATCAACTGTGTACCTTTCTGCAGATAACACTACTCCTACTCAGACAGGTTCTGGTTTCCTGGATCGCAAATTTACCTCATTTGCATGGCTTTCGCCTGCAATTGAGGTAATTTTCATATCCCAGCCCTGTCCGTGTAGGACTAGTTTAGAGAGCTCAGTTGCACGCCCCCTGCTGGCTGTTCCTGGATCACTCAGCGGACATGTTGGCTTGCTGGAGTCTTACTCTCTTAGACTCTGTGCAAGCCTTCATGAATCCAGCCCATAATCTTTCCACAGACAAAATGTTTTGGATAATGTGCTGTTTGTGAGTAAATTCACTATGATGACATTTATTCTTAAAACTGGGGATGTATGTTACCATTGTCTCAGACTGTAGGCATACTGCACACATTGTACAATCTGGTATACGTGAGTGTTTGCTTTACACAGCATCCTTGTGTAATATGTCCTCTGTTGTGGCTGCATTTTTCTTTTTAATGCACCAAAATCTGTAGCGTGTACACATGATCTACATTTATACACTTAATTCTTCTTCTTTGCACACATTGCCTGGCTGAGCAGGTTACATGTCTGGTACCGGTGCCCAGCTGGGGCTAGTCATCATCTCATGCATCATACCAGTATGGTCCACTCTGGATTTGTGTATACACCAAATTCGTTTTAATGCCTTCACATACATTCTGCAACACTATGGCTTTGTTTTGATTCTATTACAGATTCAGCTACTGTTTAATTTTCTGGCAATCCATGCTCAAGTGTTTGTCTTATGTGCGTGTGCACATCTTAGTCACATGGTCATACCTGGTGGCCTGATGCACATTAGCTCCATAACATGTCATGTGTGACTGGATTGTCCTGATACTGCTGGTTATGCCTGCTGTATGGCTGACTGAGCTGCTCTGTGGCACTGTGTGCTTTTGCACAGCTGTCTTCCATGGTGTTAGTGCAGGTTGTCCTCTGATACTTACATTCTGATGTAATTTAGTTTATGAGACATATGGCACTGTGACTAGAGCCTGTTGTGTTCGTTATGGTGTATTATTTGTCCTGTATTGTTGTGCCATTTTATATATATATATATATATATATATATATATATATATATATATATATATATATATATATATATATATTGTATTTTGCAGCTTCTGCACAGGTAAGAGTGTCTTTGTTGTTGTTCAGTAATCTACTGCCCTTCATGCAATGCCCTTGGAATCATTGTTCACTCATAGGTCATAGGTCATATGTTCATAGGTAAGTACTAGACTAGCTGCCCTTGTGGGCCATTTTAAACCTAGCCCCGATTTCCCTTTTTGTGCCCAAATTAACCTATCCCATTTGATTACAGATGGGCCTTACCCATGATTCTCAACGTCTCAGCATAAGAAATCTGGACTAAGCCCAAAATAATGTGAGGACAAATGCCAAAAAAAATAGGGACAGATTTTAAACAGTGCTCCTATAAACTTAGAAAGTTGCTAGAATGACAGGATTTCTATTAGCATGCATTTTCTGAAGGATATGAAGTCTAAAACTCAAATGTATGTCATTATGTATGTCATTATTTACTGACTTCAATCCTTAGTGACTTACCAGAAAACCACAATTTTATGAGGAACAGACCAAAAATATGAGATCAAAATCTGGACATTCTGAGAAAATCTGGACAGGTGAGAGGTGTGGCCTTACCCATCCCTTGGTTGATAATTATGCATTGCCCCTAATAAGAATAATTGAGATCATACTATAGATAATTTGAGGGTACCCATGCATGGGATAAAGCATCTAGGAGCTGTCTCTGCCCATTAGTAGGACAGGAGGAAGTCCTATGGTAAACTTTCTATTTCCCATCCATAAATCCAAGTTGCCCTTGAATATGGACAGGGATGAACTTTGTTTTTATGTGGATGGGGAGTCTGTTCCACAGCAGCAGTATCCCCTGCGAGATGTACCCATCCCTGAAAACCATTCTGTTGATGTTGCAGAAGATGTTTAGATCTCTAGATTGACTATTTCTGACTTATTGTCATTATTGCATTTGACCTAGATGTATATCCCCTAACATATGATATTACACTACAGCTTGCATTAAATAGCTTTGCTTGCTTATTGACTTTATACTGCTTGGGATATCTCATATATTAAACTGTCCTGTCCTTGGTTATTTGGGTTTGTTGTTATATGTTATAAATTTTCCCTGTTTTAATTCTTTTTTTTTCCTTTTTTTTCCTTTCTTTTGAGGGGCCCTTACTTTTACCACTTATTTTTATCCGGTTCCTCTCCTATGGACCCATTCATTTCCCCTGTTATGCAAGTGATGGAATCATGTGATGTTCCCTTGAGAGATGAGACCTCTATATCCAGGGAAAGACTGTCCTTGTGGTACACTCGAATGAGATATTGCCCTCTTTTAGGGCAAGATTCTGGAAGGAGGGACAACATTTTTTTAATTGAGATGAGAATTTATAGTGTGCTAAGAGGGGTGAGGTACTCATTTTTCAACTCAGATGAGGATTTAGAGTGTGCTAAGGGGGGTGAGGTACTCCTTTTTTAACTGAGATGAGGATTTATCGTGTGCTAAGGGGGGTGAGGTACTCATTTTTTAATTGAGATGAGGATTTATAGTGTGCTAAGGGAGGGTGAGGTACTCATTTTTAACTGAGATGAGGATTTATAGTGTGCTAAGGGGGGTGAGGTACTCATTTTTAACTGAGATGAGGATTTATAGTGTGCTAAGGGGGGTGAGGTACTCATTTTTAACTGAAATGAGGATTTATAGTGTGCTAAGGGGGGTGAGGTACTCATTTTTAACTGAGATGAGGATTTGTAGTGTGCTAAGGGGGGGCGAGGTACTCATTTTTTAATAGAGATGAGGATTTATAGTGTGCTAAGGGGGTGAGGTACTCATTTTTTAACTGAGATGAGGTTACAGTGTGCTAAGGGGGGGGTGAGGTACTCATTTTGTAACTGAGATGAGGATTTATAGAGTGCTAAGGGGAGGTGAGGTACTCATGTTTAACTGCGATGAGGTTACAGTGTGCTAAGGAGGTGAGGTACTCATTTTTAACTGAGATGAGGATTTCTAGTGTGATAAGGGGAGTATGGTACTCTAACTGAGCATCACATTATGAGAATCAGTGCTTGGAGTACCAGCCTGTAACCCCTCATCTGCTAAGTTTCATCATCGTACCTTGTGATCCCGGTGTCACTCCTCATTTTCCACCAGTGAGGGCCCTGGTCGTAGGCCGAAGCTCACTCCCTCGATGGGATGGAACGGCTGACGTTTGATTCTCCTTCTCATCCCCTCTGCTGATCGTAGGCCGAAGCCCACTCCCTCGATGGGATGGAACGGCTGACGTTTGATTCTCCTTCTCATCCCCTCTGCTGATCGTAGGCCGACGCCCACTCCCTCGATGGGATGGAACGGCTGACGTTTGATTCTCCTTCTCATCCCCTCTGCTGATCGTAGGCCGACGCCCACTCCCTCGATGGGATGGAACGGCTGACGTTTGATTCTCCTTCTCATCCCCTCTGCTGATCGTAGGCCGACGCCCACTCCCTCGATGGGATGGAACGGCTGACGTTTGATTCTCCTTCTCATCCCCTCTGCTTGGCTCACCCGTCTCTGTAATAAAACCTGGATTCTCTGGCCATAACCAGGGCTTCTTCACTTTGTGTGATGGAACTGGGCTATTATAATTTTTTCTTGAGTACCACTGTGTTACTCTCTCTACCATTTCTGAAGGACTTTTCTTTCCCCAAAATTTCCCCAAAATGACCTGCATAAGTGCATACAGCAATACCGTACTCATTTATTCAACATGTTATGGCTCTATTTGCACTTATATGAACAATACTTTAATTGTATTCAACACTGTTTTACTTCCATTTCATGGGTGTGCTCAGTGTTGTTTTGCTGTATGTCATTTTAATGCACAATGTAACATATTTCAGCAGAGCCGCTCCACTGTGCATTGCCAAATCTTTATGAATTACTGCCCTATTTTCTAGTGCATTCTAAATGTTTTCACTTTATGCTCTTAATACCAGTTTAATATGAGTTCAACATGATGACACAAAATTATTTTACATAATTAACTGCTTTCATGTGGGTTTAATTTAATGGGTAACTCTTTTATGTGTCTAACTCTGGTTGCCATTTTACATTAGAAGATGCTTGCATTTTTACGATTGTCTGTAGTACTTGTTTTTGATCCCATTTTATTATTTTCTAATAAAACATCTAGTCTCATATATTTGAAGTATTTTGAACAAATAACTTTACTACACCAAAAGGTATAATTTATTTATGTATTTATTTATTTAGTTGATTAGTGTTTAAACAACACAGAGCTGGAGTCAGTGGGCCGAATTCATGAAGGCTTGCATGGAGTCCAAGAGTAGAGTAAGACTCCAGCAAGCCAACATGTCCGCCAAGCGATCCAGGAACAGCCAGCAGGGGCGTGCAACTGAGCTCTCCAAACTAGTCTTACACGGACAGGGCTGGGATATGCAAATTACCTCAATTGCAGGCGAAAGCCATGCAAATGAGGTAAATTTGTGATCCAGGAAACCCGAACCTGTCCGAGTAGGAGTAGTGTTATTTGCAGAAATGTACTCAGTTGATAACTGAGTACGGTTCTGTAAATAGCAAAATGGAGCCATGTCAGCTGGAAAAAAAGCATGCATTCACAGGAGGAAGCATGCCAATGGCCAAAAATACGGCCATTGGCAATGGGAAGTGATGCAAATTAAAAATAAAATAACTTTTTTTTTCAATCCCGATTTCCGGGGTTTAACCATAGCACAGCGCCGTGCAAACGCACTGTGTCCTAACAAGCAGAAAATTAATAATTAAGATCAACAAATGTGGATTTCATAGCTAAAATAAATTTACAATGCAAGGGAATGGCAGGCTGAAGACAACATGGCCACGGAGTAGAGGTTGCTAAGGCGGGAAGCTCAGCCTAAGAGATGTAACTAAGCATTAGTAGGCAATCCTATGCAAATGAGAGTTATGATAGTGAATCGCAAGTTTACATAGCAAATGAGCACAGTCAGTGGAGTGTAGGAGTAGGATAAGGGGAGTGACAGAGTAGACGATAGGTGACATCACGAGGGGGGTATGTATGAAAGGAGTGCAGCTCATTGGAGCAGAGTGACATGTGTCAGCTTACATTTACATAACAGTGAAAGAGGTGTGTCAACAGGTAGGCCAGGTAAAGTCAAGAAATCGAAGGTGTATGCTGTGGATAACACCAAAGTTTCTTGCTGAGCGTGCATGCGTGTGTGTGCGCACCAGTAAACCCGAGTAAGACAGTGTGTGCATGTGTAAGCGTGTGTGCGCGCGTGTAGGCTTGAGTAAGCATATGTAAGGCTCTGTAAACAGTTGTAAGCAAGTTTGCACCAGTGCGCGCGTTTTAACAAGAATAAGCAAGATTTAGTCCATGTAAACATGTGTGTGCACGTGTGAACTGGTGTGAGCGTGTTTGCGCTTGTTTGCTTGGCGCTGCCCCCTGAGGAAACAGAAAGGGAAAAGGAAGCACAACAAATAGTAGGAAGTTAACCAGGGAGTCCTAGCAGAGGTAGCAGGTGAAAACAATCAGAATCAGGCAATTACACAGGCAGTACACTAGCCCAGCCCAGCCCAGCACTTAAAACTCAGCAAAAACCATTCCAGTATGTTTTTCCCAGACACACTGCAGCACTGAGGTAAGCTAAAAGAAGTGAAAACTGAAAAAGCTTTACTGAGACAAAGAAATGTTAGGGGCTGCCATTGCTGTCATAAGGCAACATATGCAACATGCCGAGGGTGGTGACAATGCAAATGCTGCTGAGCAACCGATAGTGAGGAGACGGAGAAGAGTGTACAGGCCCAGGGTAACCTACCAGGGGCTACATGAGCTGGAGATAGTGGAGCATTATAGAGTGGACAGAGACCTCATGCAGCAAATTGTTGAGCTGTGCAGGCCACACCTCACACACAGAACCAACAGAGGGGAACCCATCCCAGTGGAAACCAAGGTATGTGTTGACCTAAGAATATTAGCAACAGGTACCTTCCAGAGACCAACTGGCGATATGATGGGGATTTCACAGGCATCAGCATCTAGGGTACTGCACCAGTTCCTGAATGCCATGGCAGCACATTGGTGATCATGTATATTTCCCCAATTCCCATGATGTATTGGCCAGCAATATGCATCTCTTTCAGCAAATAGCGGAATTCCCTGAGGTAGTGGGTGCAATAGACTGCATGCACATTCGCATCAAAGCACCAGCCGGTGAGCGGGGTAGGGTCTACTATAACGACAAGGGTTACCCCTCCATCAACTGCCAGGTCATGTGTGATGCCCAGGGCATAATAATGAATGTGTGTGCTGGCTGCCCTGGAAGCTACCATGACTCCCATATCTGGCATCTGACACAGCTGTACCAGACATTTGCCAATGGGGACATCCCTCATGGTCACCTAGTGGGGGATGCTGGATATGCACTCAAGTCATGGCTGATGACACCCATCAGAAATGCACACACACCTGAACAGGAACGCCATAATGAGGCACACGCACAAACATGAAATGTAATTTAGCGTGCGTTTGGGCTGCTCAAGTCACGGTTCCGATGCCTGGACACATCTGGTGGAGCCTTGCAGTACTCACCAACTACATGTACCCAAATTGTCATGGTATGTGTTATGCTACATAATATGATTCTGCGAAAACAGCTGCAGTAGGATCAGCATAGGGCCGGGCCAAACCCCCCCCCACCATTGCCAAGGCCATCACAGGCAGAGCGTGACTCGGAGGAGGAACAACCTAAGCCTGCCCCAGTAGGCAGAAGGAGGCGTGCCCAGTATGCTTTGGTCTTGGCAAAGAGGCAACGCATAGCATATACACTGGCTCAGTAGGAACCCTGGAAATGATACCTCTCTCCGATTTGCACATATAGTAAAAGCGATGCCTAACTTGACACTACCTGTTAACAAACATGTATAGGGAGTGTAAAATGTGCATCCGACATAGGCAGCCCTGCAGCACCACCTGAGGCATGATTGCTATGTGTTAAGCAATATAAAGCACTGCTAAACAGCTCTCACCACTATTTAGTGTATGTAAACTAAATTTCACACACTAAGTAGCACAACTGCAGGCAATGTTCAGCAATATTGTGCACTGTCCAGCAATGTTGGGCAACAATGAGCAATGTTGTGCAAGTCTGGTCAAATGTGGGTATAGTTCATCAAAAGCAGGTTAACAAGTTCATATTTGCTTCACTTTTCTTGCAGCAGTCTGTTCTGGTATGTATGAAAATATGAAGCAGTGACAGTCCTCAAACCCAGGATACTACAGTCAGAGTACAGAACCACTAAACCATGACAGTATGTCAATGGTTAGCTTGTATGAAAAAATGTTGATAAGTCAATGTTAAGTATCTCATGGAAACCTTGCAGGCATAGCATAATCCCTGTTGAGTTAAGACACAAAGGTGAGGCCTGCAGTAATAATAGAACCTGATATTCAACACACATATAGTATAAATGTTAATATTGGTAATGTTCACACACATCAACAAACATAGTGGACCTCAGACAGCAACATACTGCAAGGCCACACTGGGCATGCTCACACACTTGAAACTATGAGACAAATGTCAGGCAACAAAACACTGAAAGTCTGAACTGGGCATCCTCACACACTTAGGGCAAGTTTGAGTACAGCAGTGGGCCACACATATCCCTCAGTTGCATGTGTCAACCCAGGAACCTCGCATTATTCACCAATTCACCATGTGCACACAGTGATATGACAACAGACACAATATAATATAGTGAAATCCTGTCACAATCAAATAAGTTATGCAGAAACCTAGGTTGTTCATAGGAAGTGGTAAAGCAAAGAAGAAACAAAACCTGCAATCAGTGCCATCACTGAACAATGTGCATCCCAAACATTAGCATAGGTTTAGTGGTTGACACTAGGCTATCTGCCCTAGGGTATGTAGAAGCCTAGCCACAGTGTGTTTGTATTTTGCAACCACACTAGATCAGTAGACTGTGCCTGTTAATAGTAGGTCACACAAGATATCTCACATATGTTCATTTCATTCTGCCTCTGTCTAGCAAGGACACATAACATATCCCAGGGCTAAACATACAATCACCCATCCACCTGTGAAGATGTCACCTGTAGGTGGTCAGCATGGGTCTGTGCATATGTGGGACTGTGATCACATTCCCGAGTGAGTGGAGCCTCTGTGATGGTAATATGCCCATCCAGCATGTCCTATTAACATCATTGCTCACGTACCTATCCCTGGAGCATGTAGCTGTAAGGGACTTTGATATCCTCATGTGGAACCTGTTCATCAATGCTGTGATGGACATGGCTTCAAACAAAAGGCGCAGACTGCATCCAAGTAGGCAGTAAGCAACTGAGGAGAGCTGGGGTCAACATAGCCAAACTGTGCATACCATCTGTGTGAGTCCCTAGATCCACTTGGTTATGTAAATATGTGTACATTCCAGTTGCTGCAGGTGTTGGGTAAGGTACATAAAAATGGTATCCAAGCATGTGCCTGATGACTATAGGGTCACAATGACTCCACCTGATCTGGATGTAAAACCGTATGGGATAAGGTTGGCTAAATAGAAGGTGTGCCCAACAACATTGGCAACGTGAATGTTAAAGGTGAGAGTAGTAAGTATTCATGTCCCCAAATCACAAATCACACACATTGTACGTGATGTATCATCACCTATGTGGTAATGTGTGTGCACGATGTTACTACCAAAGGTGATTACTATGCATCTAAAGGAAGGTAGCTGTAGGCCATGGCTCTGGCACCAGTCATCCATCTCTGTGAGACCCTTTCTGAGGATGCTTGTGCCAGCTGTGGAGTCGATTATGGCACACAGTTTTCAGTCATCTGCAAACATGGTCATCCATATTCCTCCCGTGTTAGCCAGTATGTATCAGAAATATATACAGAACAAGAGAGGTCCCAGGACTGAGTCCTGTGGGATGCCATGTGTAACTGGTGTATAGTCAGACATGGCACCTGCAATACTGACCATGTGTGTGCTATCCATGATCCAATTAGCAATCCATCTTGTGACATATGTGTAGATATTGAATCCGGTGATCTAATGTGTAAAGGCCAAGTGGGGTATTGTGTAGAAGTGGTGTGCGAGCTCCAGGTAGGCTGTGTGGACAACCCTGTGTACGTCTATGGACCTGTTAACTGTTTAAAGACATCAAACATCTGCAAGAGGCAAGATATGCCCACAACAACACCAAATTGTGTAGGATCCAGTGTCTGTAGGTTCACAATGTGTATGTGTTCCATGATGATACACTCCATAGCATAGCAGACCAGGATAGTTAGGCATATATTGGGATAATGTCCAGGGTCCCTTGTGGCACCAGCACTGTGGAGCGGGTACACTGTAGCTGTATGCCATTCCATGGGTACACATCCTGTAGTAACTATTATTATTGAACAGTGACATAATGTGAGTGTGAAGTTTGTCATAAATCTCGTGTATGCCATAGTCTGGGACACCATCTGGTCCCACTGATGCTGTGTTGTCTGCTATGGAGAGGGCAGCACACACATGTTCATCTGTGATGTCAGGGAGGCTACACCCTGTTGTGATGGACATGTGCACTGCAGGGGGGATGGTGGGGAAACATTCCCACTGAACCTGTTGTCCAGGATGTTCGCAATGTCAGTGGGTTCACTGTATCATTTGTAATTATGCAGTAACTCACAGCATATCTGTGAGTTTCCACCCAGGTCCCTGACATAACTAAATAAGGCCTTGTGATTGTCCATAGTGTCTGTTGCAAGTGTCTGTTAGAAGTGGGCCTTAGATGAATCAACAAGTGATCGTAGCTATACCATAGTACTGATCAGAGATGCCTTCCTGATTGTGATTGTGCTCTATAATGTAGTAGCCTCCTCCTGTCCCTGTATAGCTCAGTAATGGCCGTGGTCCAGTAGACAGGTCCCCTGCCTTTGGATGAGTGAGTCTTGTAGTTATCTGGGATAGCATGATCCATGCATTCCAGTAGTTGTCCATAGAATGTGCTTGTAAAGTATGAAGTGGTCTGAGCCATAATTAACACTGTCCCAGGGTCATTGTGGGTTACCACCTCAGTTTGTACAAGTGTGACGTTTGCTCATGAGAAGTATGTCACTGAGATCAAATAGGATGTGTGTGTGCATGGAATATGTATGTCTAGTGAGATGAATGTATGTTCCGACCTTAACAATTACAGGTATACCTCTGTTGTGGAACATAGAGTCCCCATGTGGGTGATGATCAGGTCCCACATGTATAACCCCCTGTGGGTGTGGTGACCAGATCTGCCATAGCATTTGAGTGTAACAATCCTAGCAACTGTTGTGCGAGGGTGTCAATGCTTGAGTAGTATACCCAGTCAATGTTTGTGTATTTGAAGTCACACAATATAATGGTGTTTGGTGAGACCTTCACATTCCCCAGTGTTCCCAGGAATAATGACTGTTGTGCCCAAGTTTGGGAGTATGGTCTGTAACAGTCTACAAACTGAAATGCAGTTTTGCCCACTCTCAGTTGCACATGTAAGTTCCCCAATGCTTTGTGCACTGTTACCAACCTGGAGGTGTGTGTATGAATGATGTATATGGATACCCCCCCCCCTATTGTTGTTGTCCGGTCCGAGTCCTGTGTCTGAAAACCATGGTATGACAGTAAAACATATTAGTGCTGCTGTGCTTTTGTGAGCCTGAATCAGGTGTTTGTTACTGCACATATATCGACAGATTCCATACTGATGTGAGTCCGGAGTGCATGCATTCTGAGGGTTAGACATCAGTTGTTGAGCACCATCACTTTCCGTTTCCTGTATCCTGTAACGTCTATGGCTGTGGTTATGTCTTCTGACTCTCATTTCAAACAGCCACTATGTGTGTGTCAAGAGCCTAAGGCAGTCTGTGAAAGCCTAGGGGTGACAGGTGCATGGCGTCCATAGCGAATGTACGTGGCATGTTGAGCATGTAATCCCAGGCTGACAGACACTGGATCCCCTGTGAATGACAACAATATGTCAGGTAACTGTTAAAAGTGATCATGTCATCTGTATACTGTGACATAGTACTTGGTGAGGGTAAGATGCTACACAAGGTCAGGGTCATACTGTCTTGGGCTACATGATCAGAGAGCTCCTCTATGTCTCTTGTCATGTAGTCCAGGGAGGAACGTCTGAGGGTTTACACACCAGAATAGTCAATGATGGAGCCATATTTGTACTTGCAGTGGACTGACAACAGTGCATGTGTCATGTGGCATATCCTGGCACCTGACACACAGCACAAAGTGACCTTCACCTTGTTCAGCCTGGTGAGTGGGATGTCAGTGTGACCGGCAATTACAGTCACCTAATACAAGTGTATGAGTTGTGTTGTGTAGGCCTAAGGGCAGTGACTGTGTGGCACAATGACTTTGTGAACTATGTGATATGTGTGTATGGTTATGTGTTAGCAGTTGTTTGTGTGTCTGCTTTGGATGTCTCTGCTGCTTAGGCAGAGTATATTTAGATGCTACAAGTATGTCATTGTGTGTAAATGTATATGGTTTGCTGTTGTCATAGGTGCATGTGCAACTGTATTTGTGGTGTGTGTGGTTACCTTCACTACCCGATAGACTGTGCCAGTCATGGCTTGGGAGAGCTCAGCCTCCTGTCTGTCTATACAGTTGCACCTCTCACATATATCTGAGTTTGTTGGTAGGAGGACAGTGTTCCCTGTGTACATAAGGCAGTTGTAACAATGTGTCATAATTCCAATATGCACCAGCTGGTCTGGAGAGTACACACAAAACCGACCTTTGGACACGCCAGGATGTGATGATGACATACACTGTCAACTGATCAAAAAGGATCAGTAGTGTGTCAAGTGTGTAAAAGAGTATTACAGGATTTTAGTGTTCAGGTTTGTTGTTGCTGTGGAAAGATAATCTGCAAAGGAGTACAGACAGAAACATTACACCTCCTTCAGCTATGTCAGAAATATTGATGTACAGTCATATATGTCCTGAGTCAGGGTCAGCTGTACCTGACTGACAATGTCAACATCCTGTCAGACAGGCCCATACATACATACCCACCCCCCAGTGGCAAAAGGCCCTAACATCATACCAGGAGATATCACATGTAGAATGTGTAAACTGGTCCTCCCAATGCCAAATGAATCCCATCATGTTGATAACATTCTTTCCCCATATGTGTCATAAGTGAATGACAGGACAAACAGACACTGCACCCGAACAGTCTGTTGAGCCTCACACTCTCTACAGGATCTTACACCGTTGAATGTGTTACAGCAACATGTGGCACACCCCACAAGTGTTGGTGCACAACACACCATGGGAACTATATTCCTATAAGCCTACAAAGTCCGAAATGCTAGTCCATGGAGTCCATCATGATTTCAGTCAGGAACAGAGATATTGTAAACCGACAAACACACCACCCAAACATCTGTGGTATGTTAATGAGCACATCATGTTCCCCAAACCTGCTAGATATCTTGCAAGGCAGCCACCCAGGACATACAGCACTGACAGGAGCAACACAGGTCCCACATAGACTTTGAATAGCCCTTTACCAACATAACAGACACATGTTGTATCCACGAAACCTACAATCCGTGCATGAATATGTATTGTCATATGAAGGAATGGTAATTTGTCCACAGATAGATCACACCAGGTATGAATTGTGTATTCCTGTTCAAGATGTTCACACCTGCTGACCCACAAGGTTCATTCCTGGGATTGCATAACACTAAGTGCACACACATTACCATGTCCAGTCTGATGATGTCAGCAACCTACAAATATAGCATGTGAATATAAACCACACAGTAAAGCATGTAGCGCGTCGCGCTAATGTGTATCTCATTAGTATCATAACAGAGTCAGGTAGGTGTTTGAATCCTGCAATTGTTGAGTATGAGCTTGGCTTTGAGAAGAATGGCCTTTTTGGAGACTGTGGAAACACATTAGGAGTGGTGAATACCTCTTTGCCAAGTGTGATGATGTCAGCATCCTACAAATAGAGCTTTGGAAATGAATCCTACCATTAAAGCAAATAGCGTGTCATGTTAATGAGTATTTCATTAGTGTCGTAACGTAGTTAGGTAGGGGTTTGAATCCTACAAATGCTGAGTATGAATGTGTGTAAGATTGGCTTTGAGAGGAGTGTCCTTTTTTGGAGACTGTGGAAACACATTAGGAGTGGTGAATACCTCTTTGCCAAGTGTGATGATGTCAGCATCCTACAAATAGAGCTTTGGAAATGAATGCGGTTAGTAAAACAAATAGTGTGGTGTGTTAATGTGTATTTCACTAATGTGATGACATAGTTAGATAGGGGGTTGAATCCTTTAAATGCTGAGTGAGAATATGTGTGTGTGAAATTGACTTTGAGAAGAGTGGCCTTTTTGGAGACTGTGGAAATACATTAGGAGTGGTGAATACCTCTTTGCCAAGTGTGATGATGTCAGCATGCTACAAATAGAGCTTTGGAAACAAATGCTCCCATGAAAGCAATTGGCACGTTGTACTAATGCATAACTCACTAGTGTCATAACATAGTAAGTTAGGGATTTGAATTTGTGTGAGATTCCCTTGAAAGGCGTGGCCTTTTTGGAGACTGTGGAAACACATTAGGAGTGGTGAATACCTCTTTGCCAAGTGTGATGATGTCAGCATCCTACAAATAGAGCTTTGGAAATGAATGCACCCAGTAAAGCAAATAGCGTGCTGTGTTAATGTGTATCTCAGTAGTGTCATAACATAGTCAGGTAGGGGTTTGAATCCTGCAAATGCTGAATGTGTGTGTATGAAATTTCCTTTGAGAAGAGTGGCCTTTTTGGATACTGTGGAAACACGTTAGGAGTGGTGAATACCTCTTTGCCAAGTGTGATGATGTTAGCATCCTACAGATAGAGCTTTGGAAATGAATGCACCATGTAAAGCAAATAGCGTGTCATGTTAATGCATATCACACTAGTGTCATAACATAGTCAGATAGGGGTTTGAGTCTTGCAAATGCCAAGTGTATGTGTGTGATTTCCTTTGAGAGGAATAGCCTTTTTGGAGACTGGGAAAACACATTTTAAAAGAGGTACATCCCTCTTCGGAAAGTCTGATGGTGTCAGCATCCTACAAATATTCAAGGAGAACAAAAAACCACCCAGTAATGCATATAGCATGCCGTGTTAGTGCATATCTTTCTAGTATCATGTGTGTATGTGTGTGATTTCCTTTGAGAGGAATAGCCTTTTTGGAGACTGGGAAAACACATTTTAAAAGAGGTACATCCCTCTTCAGAAAGTCTGATGATGTCAGCATCCTACAAATATTCAAGGAGAACAAAGAAACCACCCAGTAATGCATATAGCGTGCCGTGTTAATGCATGTCTTTCTAGTATCATGTGTGTATGTGTGTGATTTCCTTTGAGAGGAATAGCCTTTTTGGAGACTGGGAAAACAGATTTTAAAAGAGGTACATCCCTCTTCGGAAAGTCTGATGATGTCAGCATCCTACAAATATTCAAGGGGAACAAAAAAACACCCAGTAATGCATATAGCGTGCCGTGTTAATGCATATCTTTCTAGTATAATGTGTGTATGTGTGTGATTTCCTTTGAGAGGAATAGCCTTTTTGGAGACTGGGAAAACACATTTTAAAAGAGGTACATCCCTCTTCGGAAAGTCTGATGATGTCAGCATCCTACAAATATTCAATGAGAACAAAAAAAGTCTGATGATGTCATCATCCTACAAATATTCAAGGAGAACAAAAAAACACCCAGTAATGCATATAGCGTGCCGTGTTAATGCATATCTTTCTAGTATCATGTGTGTATGTGTGTGATTTCCTTTGAGAGGAATAGTCTTTTTGGAGACTGGGAAAACACATTTTAAAAAGGGTACATTCCCTCTTCGGAAAGTCTGATGATGTCAGCATCCTACAAATATTCAAGGAGAACAAAACACCCAGTAATGCATATAGCGTGCCGTGTTAATGCATATCTTTCTAGTATCATGTGTGTATGTGTGTGATTTCCTTTGAGAGGAATAGCCTTTTTGGAGACTGGGAAAACACATTTTAAAAGAGGTACATTCCTCTTTGGAAAGTCTGATGATGTCAGCATCCTACAAATATTCAAGGAGAACTAAAAAAGTCTGATGATGTCAGCATCCTACAAATATTCAAGGAGAACAAAAAACCACCCAGTAATGCATATAGCGTGCCGTGTTAATGCATATCTTTCTAGTATCATGTGTGTATGTGTGTGATTTCCTTTGAGAGGAATAGCCTTTTTGGAGACTGGGAAAACACATTTTAAAAGAGGTACATCCCTCTTCGGAAAGTCTGATGATGTCAGCATCCTACAAATATTCAAGGAGAACAAAAAACCACCCAGTAATGCATATAGCATGCCATGTTAATGCATATCTTTCTAGTATCATGTGTGTATGTGTGTGATTTCCTTTGAGAGGAATAGCCTTTTTGGAGACTGGGAAAACACATTTTAAAAGAGGTACATCCCTCTTCGGAAAGTCTGACGATGTCAGCATCCTACAAATATTCAAGGAGAACAAAAAAAGTCTGATGATGTCAGCATCCTACAAATATTCAAGGAGAACAAAAAAACACCCAGTAATGCATATAGCATGCCGTGTTAATGCATATCTTTCTAGTATCATGTGTGTATGTGTGTGATTTCCTTTGAGAGGAATAGCCTTTTTGGAGACTGGGAAAACACATTTTAAAAGAGGTACATCCCTCTTCGGAAAGTCTGATAATGTCAGCATCCTACAAATATTCAAGGAGAACAAAAAAACACCCAGTAATGCATATAGCGTGCCGTGTTAATGCATATCTTTCTAGTATCATGTGTGTATGTGTGTGATTTCCTTTGAGAGGAATAGCCTTTTTGGAGACTGGGAAAACACATTTTAAAAGAGGTACATCCCTCTTCAGAAAGTCTGATGATGTCAGCATCCTACAAATATTCAAGGAGAACAAAGAAACCACCCAGTAATGCATATAGCGTGCCGTGTTAATGCATGTCTTTCTAGTATCATGTGTGTATGTGTGTGATTTCCTTTGAGAGGAATAGCCTTTTTGGAGACTGGGAAAACAGATTTTAAAAGAGGTACATCCCTCTTCGGAAAGTCTGATGATGTCAGCATCCTACAAATATTCAAGGGGAACAAAAAAACACCCAGTAATGCATATAGCGTGCCGTGTTAATGCATATCTTTCTAGTATAATGTGTGTATGTGTGTGATTTCCTTTGAGAGGAATAGCCTTTTTGGAGACTGGGAAAACACATTTTAAAAGAGGTACATCCCTCTTCGGAAAGTCTGATGATGTCAGCATCCTACAAATATTCAATGAGAACAAAAAAAGTCTGATGATGTCATCATCCTACAAATATTCAAGGAGAACAAAAAAACACCCAGTAATGCATATAGCGTGCCGTGTTAATGCATATCTTTCTAGTATCATGTGTGTATGTGTGTGATTTCCTTTGAGAGGAATAGTCTTTTTGGAGACTGGGAAAACACATTTTAAAAAGGGTACATTCCCTCTTCGGAAAGTCTGATGATGTCAGCATCCTACAAATATTCAAGGAGAACAAAAAAACACCCAGTAATGCATATAGCGTGCCGTGTTAATGCATATCTTTCTAGTATCATGTGTGTATGTGTGTGATTTCCTTTGAGAGGAATAGCCTTTTTGGAGACTGGGAAAACACATTTTAAAAGAGGTACATTCCTCTTTGGAAAGTCTGATGATGTCAGCATCCTACAAATATTCAAGGAGAACTAAAAAAGTCTGATGATGTCAGCATCCTACAAATATTCAAGGAGAACAAAAAACCACCCAGTAATGCATATAGCATGCCATGTTAATGCATATCTTTCTAGTATCATGTGTGTATGTGTGTGATTTCCTTTGAGAGGAATAGCCTTTTTGGAGACTGGGAAAACACATTTTAAAAGAGGTACATCCCTCTTCGGAAAGTCTGACGATGTCAGCATCCTACAAATATTCAAGGAGAACAAAAAAAGTCTGATGATGTCAGCATCCTACAAATATTCAAGGAGAACAAAAAAACACCCAGTAATGCATATAGCATGCCGTGTTAATGCATATCTTTCTAGTATCATGTGTGTATGTGTGTGATTTCCTTTGAGAGGAATAGCCTTTTTGGAGACTGGGAAAACACATTTTAAAAGAGGTACATCCCTCTTCGGAAAGTCTGATAATGTCAGCATCCTACAAATATTCAAGGAGAACAAAAAAACACCCAGTAATGCATATAGCGTGCCGTGTTAATGCATATCTTTCTAGTATCATAACATAGTGAGGTAGGGGTTTGAGTCCTGCAAATGCTGAGTGTGTGTGTGCCACAGGTGGTCAATGCAGTGTGGGTTTTGCTTTTACTATGGTATGACATATGTTTCAAACAGTATGTGCATTGCACACATCGGGTATCTGCGTGTCAAATAGATTTGTGTACATGTGATCTCAATCAGTACATAGGTGTGAAGCCTGCCTACTACATGAATACATTTGTTACCTTCAACAGATTGTGCCGCTGCTTCTCAGATCATAGGTCACATATGTATGTATGCGTCAAGACCAGCCAATGTAGTGATCCGTGGCCAAAGACATCCCTGCCACACATACCCATGACACATAGTATAGAGTACTTTGAGTGAGGGTAATTGCTGGGGTATATGTCAGACATGTTCATACACAACAACTGGCAATAATGGACAGTCATTATAGGTGTGCACCAGCCCTGTGGATATGCATGCAGGCCCCTAATGTGTTATGTGAAACACCGAGGGACCCCACAATACCTATGGATATGTGGATACCAAGGGACAGATGACATAGCACGTGTCTATCTGTACACATTGGTACCCAACATACATGTTCAGGGCTACCACTTATGTGGTACTGTCGGGATAGTATGTATAGTAAATGTGGATGACTATGCCATAGACAGCGTGCTGCTATACAGCATGTATTGGACAACAGGCATCTGTCTGTATGATACCCTTGTGTAGGATATGCGTCCCATCCGGGGAATGCAGTGTAGGCCAATGCATGCATTTCCAGATGTGGATGGACATATCCCTAGTATGTTTTCATGTACCTAAGAGGGCTATATTCCACACAGGTGTGGTTCCAGGAACGTGTGGCGGTCAATACCACTGGTTACTGTTATAGTATAGTACTGGAAGGATCCAACTGTTACGGAGTTTCCTACAACTGTGAGTCATTTGTCAGGACATCATCTAATGATTGGTTATAGTCATGCTGTTGAGGTGGTGTATACTGCAAGACTGCAGGTCATTGACAGATATCAACGGTATCACCCACAGTATAGTGCCAACCCATGTCATACACACATGTGTACCCATGTTAGTACATATCTGTAGTAGAATGCATACTGGCCATCGAAAGATACCATGAGATGTCAACAATGTGTAGAACAGAGTATGTCGCACATCCCACATGTCCACTATGCACGTACATGCAGGCAGTGCGCACACACCATGTTCACAGATGTACACCCATTAATTTGTAATGCACACATCACACACGTACTGTCCACTCACTAACACATGCTGGCAACACTGTACACTTCAGCCAAGTGGCACATGGGTGGACAATACATACTCAGACCTAACACTGGTGTAAACAATGCTACAATGACTATCAGAACTGTGACGCATAATGCCTGCTCAGATATACCTACAAGGATATCAGTACACCTTCCTGTTGGCAACTTGCTACTATTGCTACACTGCTATAATGTCACCCTGTGCATCAGAACCATGTTAGCCTATTCCTGCATCAATGTGACAGATGACAGGAGGTGGCACAGGTGTCATCATATGCACAGGGTGTGTTGTAGGTTTGCCAGAGCCCGACATTGACCCATCCAATCGGCATGTCTGTGCATGTTTGTGTGTGTGTGTGTGTGTGTGTGTGTGTGTGTGTGTGTGTGTGTGAGGGGCAACAGTACTGCATGGGCCAATGTAGATGTAATGTGTGTGTGTATGTGTGAGCCCTAGTTGTATGGTAAATGTTTGTGTGTTTGCATGCACACAACTCCACCATGTGGCTGCCATATATGGGCAGTTGTGGGACAGCCACAGACTGTACCTGCTAGGCTGTACAGATCACTGTCTCCGGTCACGGACACAGTACCTGTGCCTAGCAGGGGTGCTATGGGCAGTATCGGGTACCAACCCTGACTGGGTGCTATCATCAGAGGCAGAGGTATGATGACTGGACCCATGTCCCTGCTGAGACTGGCCAACGCCACGTGCACATGGTCTAGTAGGATGGTCGATGGACAGGCCAGTGGTACTGCCACTACGGGAGCGTCTGTGATCCGTGGTCCATCCGCAATGACTGCCAGCTGATGTTGTTGCTGGCATGCATCCGCTTCGGCTTCTCATCCTTCCCGCATGGTCCTGGCTCATCCCTAACACATTGTGGAGGACATCTAATGTCTCCCTCCAACGGCTATCAATGACCTCGGTGTAATTCCGGATGGCACCGGCAAGGTCACGGATGCTGTCATTGATAGCAGTGTAATGGGCCCTCTGTGCCCTTAGTCCCTTTTGGGTGTACCGTTCCATACGTGCCTATGCCTGCATTACAGCCCGGAACATACTGGAGGCTGTAATACCTCCGGGGGCACGTCTGCCAGGGGCAATATGACCAGTGGTGCTCCCCCGAGAACCCCTGGACATCCGCCTATGTGGTACTGTTCTGGTAATCCGGCTATGGCTGCTGTGAGGGGATGAACATGCCATAGGTACCACACTCTCCTGGTCAATGCCAACTGTATGCTGTCCCTCAGCTATGGCCATTGGTGACGAGGGATGTATTGGCAGTATGAGTGTGCACATAGATGGGGTTGACTGCTGTGTACTGTCGATTGTTGGACCAACGACAGACCCTGTCAGACCTTCCTGTGCTACAATACATGTCTCATCATCTCCACTATTACTGGCGGTGACATCAGGTTCCCTGCTGCATTCAGCCACGCCTAACTCAGCACCAGTGGAAGGAAGACAGGAAACGCACTTTACAATCTGTACATGATGTTAGCACACATGCACATATGCACACATGCACACATGAACACATGAACACATGTACACATGCACACATGAACACATGCACACATGCACACAAGCACACATGCACACATGAACACATGACCACATGAACACATGCACACATGAACACATGCACACATGAACACATGAACACATGAACAAACGCACACATGTACACATGCACAGAAATACACTGCTCACCACAGCACATACACACACACACACACACACACACACACACACACACACACACACACACACACACACACACACACACACCAGCAATCCAACACATACGCAATAGTGGGTGATGGTGGGTGACAGTATCACAAGGCAAACAGTCAACACACATGTGTCAGCAGGCAGACCATGTGTTGCTCAACACCATACAGTGCAAGTGTAGACAGCCCTATCTAATGACATTATACATGGCTTTGATGCATGTGTGTAGTTTTTCAGTGATTGGCTACACCCTGGAACACAATGTGTACATGGACACAACCTTGTTGTGCAAGTACTATCTGCTCTGAAATGTCATGTGCACCATCACTCAATGGTATACATACCATGGCTGCATGTGTTATCTGTGTGACACATAGATTGCCATGTCTGATGACAGTGCCTGTGTCCATAGCACATAATAGTGGACACAGGTGTAGCAAATGCATGCAATGTACAGACATGGGATGAGTGGTGCATGTAGATGTGAAGGAATCCCAATGCAGGACATGGACATTGCACAGTGGTTATGGTGTGTGTGGGACATATTGCAGATATGTTGTTGCCAGCCATGACATGGCATGCTACACGACTGCAACATTAAACACCACACATACCCAATGTGTGTCATGTGACCTATACACCCAATAGCATTCCAGGACATATATGTGACTCTTTGTACAGATGGCGACTGTTGTGCAAAATGTGTATACTAGCATATGTAAGCACACACACAACATGCTATGCATGGTGTGTATATGTGCATATGTTTGGATGCACAGATCAATGAAGTGCACAGCAAAGACTGCTATGTGTAGTACTGTGGTCACTGTAACTGGATGGGGTGTAGTACCATGTGCCATCATCATCATTATGCATCTTGTCGTCACTCACGGCTACTACTGTGTGACAGACCACCACCTAGCATGCTGTACCTGAACTGCAGTGCCGTGGATACGTTCACTATTACACAGCCACTTTGTACATGGGTGTATGAGGTGCCCAGTAGGGAGCATTGCCTAACATGACTGTGTTATGTGTTGAAGAGTGTTGCACGGCCCATGATAGGCCTCTACCCCTGAGGTACATCATGTGTGTGTGGATTACATGTGGGATACTGAAGTGTGACCTTACAGCGGGTGTGCGGTTACGTCATATGTAGCATGACTTTGTGTACTGCATTTGATAAATGTCTTATGTTGTGTACAGGTGTTGCAACTATGCCTATCCAATGTGCAGTACAGGGTTGCCACAACTGTGTGTCATGCTCTGTGTATTGCATGTCATTGAGGCAGCTACTGACATTACTGAGCTGTGCAACATCTCACAGCAAACATGCACGGCATGCATTATGCATAGGTGTGTTACGTGTACATGGCCTACACCTCACCTATGACATGCATATTTCATTACCAACATTGCAGGTATAACACACTCACCAGCATGGATCAGCTGCCCTGCCGTCACACCAGAGGGACCTACAAGAACATGAGAGGGTTCGTCAGTGGCCACAACTGTGGCATTGCTACAGTGGGTATGCTAAACTGCAGTACAACAACAGTCAACAGTCACAGGTGTAGGGATATTATTCAAACTATCCGTATTGCACAACACTAGGCAGCGGAAATGCTAAACACACAGTACACATCTCATGTACACATAATCTAACAATACAGTTAACTGTAGTCTACAGATAGGGCATGTTACCTGCTTGCTCCAGGTGGATGTGCTGGGTGGCTCCGGCCTCCATTACAACAAATGTCAGAGGTTGATGTAGCTGTTGTCCAGGAGCCACCAAGCTTAGGAGCAGCTCCTCCGCTCTGGTGAGGAGGGGATGAATGGCCACCCCACCACCTGTGGCAAGCTGCTGTCTTTGGATATCAGAAGCACGCCGCCGGACTTGTCTAATTCAATCACTGCAGTGATGGCATACCTGCTCATATGTCAGGTTATGCATGGCTATGTCATTTACCCGACTAACAAGTTCTTGCGACAGTGTGGAGAACTATGTCACATCATATGCCGTACTACTATGTCTGCCTAACAGTACATTACACATCAGTTGCTGTCCTCACAGCTAGGATAGGCACTACCATGTCAGGTACAACATCACACTAAGCTATCACACATTTACAGACCTTGCACACATTCAGTGTTACACTTATTCAACCTCACATAGCAGCTATTGCATTAAGTACATGTGTGAGTGCATAGTGTCATAGGTAGGTAATATGCTATTGGCCCTAGGGCCTATGGCAGCCTAGCCATATGCTACCCTGGCCTTTGACACACGTACTTTGATTTCACTTGCCCCTGCCAACCTGAACCACAGAGATGTTTCCTGGGGTGTATTACCAATTTCCCACACAATCATCAGGGGTATTTATAACAACTGCTAAGGAGGAGCCTTGTTTGCTATTGCTATGTGGTCTATTCCTCTGTATGGCATATCTCTGAGATGGGAACCTATCCCTCCAGCATGTGCTGTTTAGTGAGCTGACAACGTTTAGGGCCCTAGAGTGTGTATCCCCGAGGGATTGTGATATGTTGCCATGGTGGTTGTCACCCAGCTATGGGTGTGACATACCTCTGTATGTCCGGCAGAGGTCACCTCTGTGTGGCCAGTATGCAATACAGTGTAGTTGTGGTTTTGTGAGTCAGTCTGCATAGGGCATCTGTTTGCGGCCAGTATTACCCTTTGGGAGGTCTGTCTATGGCCTGTTCACCTGGTGTAGTTGTCATGTGAAGTACATACCACACAGGGCATTGTGATGAGTAGAGGGGAACTCTACCCTATACCTCCATAGATGACACACCTGTTGTCATGACACATACCACACAGACAGATTACAGGTGTAGTGTGGCACTGTCTTCATCTAAGTGGAGGCTACTGTCCACCTGTGTCCCATGTTCCCTTATCACACCTTCACTGTTAGATAGATCTCTACCTATGTGGTAGTTAATGGGTACACTGTTTTGGGAAGGTGGAATGGCACTGCAGTATCAACACTTGTCTACAGTCCATGCTTTGGTCACCACACACCTGTTGCGGTACATATGACCCCGTGTCTCTCTGTCTCTCTCTCTCACTCTAGATGTATATATATATATATATATATATATATATATATATATATATATATATATATATATATATATATATATATATATATATATATATATATATTATATATGCATATCTATACACATACATGTACGCATCCATTGGTGTATACATGGATGTACATATAGACACATGTACAGTCCACCTTTCATGGTGGGGATATCACTTATGCGACAGTTGTGGGATGTACAGGTATGTGATTAAATTGCACAGTGTTGTGCAGAATGCATGTGCGTGTCCTCAGCCCTTGTAGCCATAGCAGGCCTCACTGTCTGTAACACAGCAGATCTGCAGGGGTGCTTTTCCACTATTTATGTGGTGTAGTAAGACAAGGATGGGGGCACCAGGAAGTGTGGTAGGGGGCGCCGTGGAGCCCTTTTGCCTAGGGCACCAGTTGACCTAAGGCCACTCCTGCACACTGCATGCTGTCTTCTAGGCCACACACTACGACCTACATGGATATATGCACATATCACTCTTCACTGACAGATAGCTGTCCTCCCTTCACTAACAGTTGCAGTATGTCCCTTGCCCTATGCACATGTGCAGATACAGATAGATACATACTGCTGCCACACATGGATAATTTGTAGTGTGTAGAGTACTCTTCAGGAACATCTACAACATGCCAACACATACATGTGAGTTACATACCTTACCTTTGTATTTCCCTGCTCCGTGTGTTACGGTTTTGTAGTTTTTTTTGTTTTTGTTGGTGGTTTGTTTTGGGTTTTCGCCCTCTATTTAACCTTCGGTCTCTGTTTCTCACTCTGTTCTGTCTCTGTCTCAGTCTGTGTCTGTGTCTGTGTCTCTCTCTCTCTCTCTCTCACTCTCTGTCTCACAGCACCTGCAATGATATAATTGCATGTGTGGACTGCAGGTACAGCCTGCTTTTCTAGGTATCTGCACTTGTGCATGTGACAGCCTCTGCACCAGTTGCTGCCCACCATTCAGTAATTGCATGCAGCCTGCTGTTTGGTGATTGCATTACTCACTGTGATTGCAGCCCACTGCTATAAAATGCTAGGTTAGGTAGGCGTAGCCCTTTCAGATTTCCAAGGTGGGACCCATGCTTATTTGCTCTGGACACCGTTGTGTCAGTCTGAAGGTTGGTATATGTCTCTTATCTGATGCTAGGTTTGTAGCCAGTTATATGCATGTTGCACTCATACCTGCATGTTGCTGCTTCCAGTACACACATCTCAGTGTAGACATGTACAGACCCCTCCAAATGCTAACACAGGATACATGGGGGTATGTACTTTTTTCTCACTTACACAATTAACTGCCATACAAATGTGGTTTGCACTGTATTCCTGTGGCCAGTATTTATCCTGGTCTGATACTGTGTGGTGTTTGTAATGTGCTACTGTAACATTATTCCCTGCTAGGATGGCTGGTTCTCCGTTCACAGTCATGTCATGCAATTCCACAACCACTGCTGGTAAAGACTCACAGAAAAGGGTTTGTGTTATACCATTCCTAATTTCCATTTACATCCCCTCATTGTAATGCATGATATATTTATTTCAGAACCAAGTCATTTGTATATCTCCTGTGGCTTAGTGGTAATTCATGCAGTCTATTGTGTCAATGGTCTGGGGTTCGAGACTGGCAGAGGTTGTTTCTTTTGCTGCTCAGCAGAACAAGGGCCCTGCCATAGAGTGACTAAGGCACTTTTAAGCAGTTGTAAGTGGGTTTGTGTGGGTTTGCACGATGCTTAGTGACACTTAGCTAAGCATACACATGCGCACACTCGCTTAATCCTGCTTACTACTGCTTAAAAGTGCTTACTCCCGCTAACCCCCGAGCTAATTTCTTTGAAAGAAAAGAAAATGGGGAGATAGGACAGTGGTGAAAAAGGGGTCACAAAGAGGGAAAGACAGTAGGAAAACAAGCTCGGGATGTGCAGGACGGGTGTAGGGAAGGTCCATAGCTGCCCATTTCTTTACCAGCAACAGCTGTGCATATGTTGAAAATTTGGAGTGAAATTTGAAACCTTCCACCCCTGAGAGAGGGGTGAGGACAACATAGTTTGTTGTACTGCCAATTAGAATTATCAGTGTACATGTCCAATGGACATGTGTGCGAAATGGGAAGCTATGTATGAGGCATAATTTTTTTTCGGGTACAGATTGCCCTTTTTTTTTTTTTTTTTTTTTTTCAGGGGAGAGTGGAAAGTGAGGTAGAGGAAGTAGGTATATTTGGAGAGGTAGGTTGGGTAGGTAAACAGACAAGACAAACAAGACGCATACAGGGGCGGAGTATGGCACATGGGGTGGGTGAACACAATTGACGGAGACGGATGTTTGGAAATCGCAAGCCCATGAGCCCACAGATGGTAACAGTGGGACTGAGATCCCCACCCATGGGCAGTCACCACTGGACCTTCAAAGACCCAAGTGTCGCTGTGCTGGGGGCTGCATAGGAGGGGCAGGCTCACCCATGAGTCACATCACTCTCACCTCGAACTGGTGTAGGGGATCAGCAACTAAATGCTGGATCTCCCTACGCACCACAACCCGGACCCTTTGGAGGGTGACAGAAGGCCCTTCTCCACCCATGCTTGCAGGGGAGAGGTGAGCCCCATCCCCTGCAGCGCTTCCACCCAAAGGTGGCACAGGACCTACGGAGGAGGGTGGCCCGGGCTGGGCACCAGACCTGCTGGTGCCAGGTACAACTGTCAGCTGAGGAGGGACAGGTGCATCTGCTGGGACCGGCCTTCCCATATGTTCTGTGATTAGGTGTGTTTAATTACAACATAGGCAACAGCATTCCAAGTTAGTTGTAACAGCATGCAGTAATATTTCCATTAACCCAACACACCAGGGTTACAACAGTTGAACAGCAAGCATAACACATGCATGTATTGAACAACAGTGAACATTCCAACAGCATGCAGGGATGATTGGTGGCAACAGGCTACCAAGATTGTGGTGTTTTAACAGGGGACATGCATCAAAGTAAGTGCAGATTTTATATAACAATAGGACATATGTCCCAACAAATGTTATGAGATTAGACATACCCACTGAGGTGTGGAATTGCATTGTTTATGCACATGGAGTAGGGTGTAAAAAGAAACCTTCATTAACATCTTATTAGTACTTTAACTGTACACTACATTCCTATTGACTGCAGGTGTATATCCCCTACATGTATTCTTACACTAGGCAACATGCATTTGATTGCATTATGGGTTTTGCTACTTCATGATATACCTGGCCTATATCTGACATGGTAACTGTCCAGGATGCAGATGTTACTGCTACATACTTGTATTAAATTGACTTGTTTATGTATCTGCACATCTGGATGTGTTCACATGGCTTTTTCACTTGTTTTCACACAACCCTACTTTTCAGGTAGCACACTAACATTTCTGGGGAACACCTTGACAGGCTACTTGTGTGCCAGATTTACCTATGCATGTCAGCCATTTCACAACTGTTTAGGACTGTTGCATACTTCACAGGTATTGGCACTTCCTTCATCCACTTTATATGGGACTGCACTACTGGGGGTTGTCAGCACTTACTACAACAGAGTAACATTTCTTCACTGCAAGGGTACAATAACATTTCTGAGTAACTGGCACATACACACTGCAAATATTATACCTTTCTTATTTACATTAAAACTCTTTTCTACAGGCTCTCTCCTGTATTTGACATTACACTGCATACAGTAGACATTCAGGACATGTTATACCTTTATTGATAGGTTACAAGACTGTTTTACAGGCTCATTCACTTTTTATCTATGACAGTGCATGCAGAGATAGTATTCCAGACATGTTTTTGCTTTATTCATGAGTTACTACACTCTATTCCTGGCTATCTGACTTATGATATGTAACAGTAACATGCAGAGGATTTATTCAGGGAATTAATGTTTTATACTTCACAGCTACTGCCACTTCCTTCATCCACTTCCTATGGAACTGCACAACTGTGGGTTGACAGCACCTAATATAACAGTACTATTTATTTATTGCAAGGGTACAACAACATTTCAAAGTAAGTGACACAGACACACTCCAAATTTTATACCCTTATTAATTACATTGAACACTCTTTTCTACAAGCTCTCTCCTTTACTTGTTATTACAGTGCATACGGAAGACATATTCAGGACATATACCTTTCTTGATAGGTTACAACACTCTTTTTCAGGCCTGCTCACTTATATGTTATGACAGTACATGCAGAGATAGTATTCCAGACTTATTTTACCTTGACTGCTGGGTTAGTACACTCTATTTCTGTCTCACTGATGTTTGTTATATAACAGTACATGCAGAGGATTTAATCAGGACATTTTATTGCTGTATTATTGGGCTTAAACACTTTTCTCATGCTCACTCACATATATCATGTAACAATACATGCAGAATATTTACTAACCTGCCTAGTGGTGCAGCCTTAGCAGCCTAGCTGCACAGGCTTGCTGATTCATAGCGCGAGCACCTGCAGCTGTGGAGTAAATAAAGGGATATTGAGACATACCTATCCATTATTTAGACTATATTAGCTTATCTTACATACTGCAGTCCATGGCTACCTACTTAGTAGTGGGGCATCCCACATTTGATGGGCCTCCTGTATCCACTGGTTCAGAAGGTCCTGCTTCTGCCTCTTCAGGTCTGCATGGTGGTGATGGATCTGCTCACCAGTCCGAGGGATGCCTGTGGCACTTGTGAATTCATGAGCCAACTGGTTCCAAGCCTCCGCCTTATACTCCGTTCCTTGGAAATGGCCCTGCAGGAGTCGAGTCTCATGCCAATGGACTAGGAGCCAAACCATATATCTTGACTCCTTGATGCCCCAGCATTGCACTCAAAAGTGTGTACCCTCTCCAGCACCAGACATTCTAACTGCAGATGGGAGCTGCAATCAGTTATGGCGAGTATTCCCGCCTATGCGGCTTAAATATGCTGCATTTCCTGCACTTTTCTGTGATTGGCCATTTTTGAATATTCTTGACTGACTGCAGACCTGCTTAGCAATGGTTAATCATACATTTATTACTATATATATGTTAACAGTGGATGTTTATCCTAAGCTGTCGTGGTTTAGTGGTTCAGTACTTTGATTATGGTGCACAGTGTCCTGGGTTCAAACCTTATCATTGCATTTTATTTTACTACTGTCCAGACAAGTTAGAGGGCGTGGCTGTGTTTAAGCAGCTTTGCTCTACGTTGCTCCACGTTGCCCGGCGGTGCGCTGGTTGGTGCGGCGCGCACCTCCGCGCAAACCGATTGCACTGGGTAAAGCGCTATTTAGCTTTTGGCAACTATATTGCACTGGGTATAGTGCGATTTAGCTATGGGCAACTACATTGCACTGGGTAAAGCGCGAGTTAGCTAGGGGCAACTATATTGCGCTGGGTGAAGCGCTGCTTAACTGCAGGCAATTTTATATTGGGATCCTTTAAAATATTTATTTTATTCACTGATACATTGGCCATTTCACTGCTTTTTAGTTATGTTTAAACATATATCTTGGGTATTATTCCATATACTGATTTAAAAAATAAATAGGAAAGGGAGTGGTGGGACTCGAACCATGAATGCCTCTTCTTTGTGCGAACGCTCTACCATTACGCTATTGCTATTTGGTGTGATTTGCATAAACATTCTTTCTTATGCTCTTCCATGTCAGAATTGCTAACTGTAGCTAAGCAATGGGCACACCCACGCACACATGTGCAAATACGGGCAGCTATTTTGGGAATTTTAAAAAAATTTTAATGTTATGCGTTTTAGATGTGTGATGGGGGTTTACAATATCAGACAGTGAGGTGTTGGGTGCAGGGACATTTGAATGGACTCGCTCTTGTTTATTTCCTTTTATTTTCAACACTTGCAGGGGCGTGGACATTTAGACTGCTCGGCAGTTGGACACGCCCCCTGCTTTCTTACACGGTCCGTGTAAGACTTACGGTTGAGTCAGCGTGCCCTCATGCATATTCATGGCACACTGACGTCATACTGTTCAACTGCAGCCTCCGAGTAAGACTTATTAAGTCTTACACGGAGGATTCATGAATCCGGGGGAGTGTTTGTTACTGCTTACATCCTTACAGAAACAGTGCTGTTGGGTGACCTTCTATCAGTTACATTTAAAAAATAGTGGCTAGTTAACACAGAAAATGTTATCTAGATATAAATACTGAAACACATAGTGTAGAAAAAAAGAGTGAAAAAAGTGACATTTGTAGGCAAAGCAAATGGATGAAAATATTTGCACAAAAGTGTATTGGGAGGAGGAATTGCAAATATTGTGGAGTTGTTCTACAGATATGAAATGCAGTTACTGCTGTTTGCACATATGTGATCGATAAACCTCGGTCATGGATTAGAATCAAGCTAAGATGGTCCTTGAATCACTGACATCTGTATTACTTGGGCTGCTAGCCAAAAAAGGTCCACACAAGATATGTTTGCACTGGAGCTTGTGCAAACCTAGAATGTGGGGGCAACAGATGTTTGTCTTTTGGCTTTTCCTGGTTAGGGGTCGCCACAGCGGAACTCCGGTCTGCTAATGATTGGCAGTAGATTTTTACGAACGCTGAAGTGCCAGCTCGATGTCCAACCTTCAACGAAGGCGCACCCTTATGCATGTCTTTCGAACGCCACCTAACCATGGAGAGGACATGCAGACTCCACACAGAAGGCATTCCCCACACTCCAGCTGAGAATTGAATGGGAAAACCTTTTGCTGTGAGGCAACAACGCTACCGCTGCACCACCGCGGCACTGTGGGGACAACAGATAAAAAATGTAAATTAATGGCTATGTCTTGGAGTACTAGACAAAGGGGGGGTGCATCAGAATGGTAAAGGAAAATACAGTAACGCTAATCAAAAGTAAATAAGCACACCGCTATCCAGACGGCAAGTGCATACTGAATTAAAGAGTACCGTGGTGTTTGTCAGTAGCACCTGCAGATTTATTCTTGCAGGATTGTCTTCAAAAAGTAGAAACAATTGCAGAAAATCATAAATACAAAAGGCCTGCCCATGTTTCTGTGCAAATAAAATCACATATTTTCATCACCTACCCCTTAAATGAGGCGCCTTAGATCTGCCTTATGTATTCTTGTACTTCCCTATTTTTTGATCCACTGTATCATCAGAAATATTATTCATGTACTCCCCACTCTGTCTCAAGAAACACTTTGGATTCATATTAACTATCTTTCTTTCTTGTACATGTTTTTTTCAAGAAACATGACACCCTCTGTAGCCTCAAAGAGTCCACCCAGATACCTGAAAATCCTGCTCTGGCTCCCTCCATCTTGTTCATGACAATGTGGATACTGTTTTTTTCACAACTGCTCCATTTATTTATTTTTATATTAGAATGGCATATAAGAATTGATTACTAGTTACAAAGACATCCATTTACATACAGCTACAATTCGAAATGACATGAGTTTAAACAGTTAACAGTGAGCCTGCATTAACTTAATTTAATAACTGAAAGTGCAACCCATCAACCAGTGAAATTATCAGGAATTACAATCACAAAGTACTGACTGAACAATAGCCTAACTTAATACTGGGAAACAAGAAAGTTAATTCCAAACTAAAAATAAATGGTTTGAGATGGAGTAATGATGCTACATTGAGGATTTCTGTGGAATGGGAAGCAGTATCTATAAAAGATGTATATTTTGTAAAATGTAAGATATTGGTAATAATGAAACAAATTATAATGAGATGGAAGCCACGATACCTTCCTATAATGTACGAGTAGACAGAAAAGGTATATCAAGAGTACGGCAAGAAACTGCAGATGCTTAGACAGTGAGTAAAAAAAAAAGATGGAAATGTATGGAGCAGATTGGAATTAAGGAACAGGAAACAGGAAGAAGGATAAAGCTATAATTAGTGCAAACAGCTGACAAGGCAGACGGTAACAGGCTGGGTAAAATATGAACTATAACAGCCTTAATCTGTGAGTGGGAAAGGTGTATATTAATAATATGTTCCCATAAGGGTTTTTATTTGTGGCAGTGAGTCACTTTTCCTATTTGAACAACTCCATTCTATCAAATGGTTTTGAATGCATAATAATTTTTTTGTCTTGAGACTGTCGAACCATGGACTACATTATATTAGTAAATGTGGGACTGTGGCTTTGTGTGCTGCAGCTTATCCCACACTTCACGTTGGACTGGAACAAGCTGAGCCAATCAGGATTCACTAAAGATAATCACTGACTTGTGCTATAGTAACTTATGAGAAGTTAAGAATTATACACTGATGACAAGGAAGTTTATATACAACATGGTTTCCCTTTTTTTATTTCTCCAAATCTTTTGGATTTCTAATACTATGATGGGAATGGACCCCATTCCTAAGTCAAATTACAATTAAAGTTCATGAAATTAGTATTGTTTCAACCTTTGATGTCAGCCAAAAGTGCTCTTCGCAGCACCAGCAATGTGCCCAGTACTGACTCTTTCTGCAATTCGTATGGGGTTATATGGATTGATAAGATATCTAAATACGATTGTAGATTCTTTTTTATAAGACCCATTGCTCTTACTATTTTTGGAACTGTCTGGGTATCTTTCTTCCACATTGCTGTCTTTCTGCCTGCAGATCCTGATGTTTTATGACTTTGTGTCTCTCTATATGCAAGAAACTGTAGTCACTGCATGTAGAGATTTCAGTGATCAATTGTACTTTTGTTTTCTTTTCTTGGAATGCTATATCTGGTTTTCTGGCATCCATCTTCTGAACTGTTGGTAATGGGTGATCCCATGTGATATAAACGTCATCATTTTCTATGATGCTTTGTGGGTCATGTTTCCAGTGTTTTTCAGCCACTTTAATACCATAATGTTTGCACAATTCCCAGTGCAACAGTCTTGCCACATTATTATGCCTTTCAGTATACAGTCCTTCTGCCATTAGTATGTCACAACCAGCAACAAGGTGTGCAGCTGTTTCCAATTCAGTTTTATAAAACCTACATTTGTCTGTTTCTCTCACATGTTCAATGGACTTTGTAAACCAGCATGTACGTAGCCCACTGTCTTGGGCTGCCAGTATTAACCTTTCATCTCTTGGTTTAAATTTGCCTTTCCTTAACCATTCCTGCATTTGTTCTAATTAACATGAGGTTCTTCCAGAAGTTTTCTATACTTACAACTATATTTATGCTTTTTCCACATTTCTTGCCTTCTCATCTGGTCCTTCACCTTATAGTCTTTCTTTTGTTTTTGGCACATTCATTTGCTGCCTAATTTTAATCTGCTTCTGGTTTGATTTCCATTGCTAAATTAAGCAGAGACGTCATCTTAGATTTATTCTCCTCATGTTTCAAAACTTTCACTACATTTGGGTCTTGTGAGCTCAGCAGATATGTGTGCCGTCCCACGATTGCAGATCTATATGTGTAATCAATTTGAATGAGGCCTATCTTTCTAGGAATGCCACCTTCCTTTATGGCTAAAACCGGAGTAAAGCCACGCCCCTCACATCATCAATAACCCTGCCCACCCCACCCCCTCTCCCGCCCACATTCCGCCCATTTTGTGATGTTGCAATAACATCACTCGACAGGAACGCTCTCTTTTTTCACTCCTGCTGCATGCTTTCGGCTGATTTACTATGCTTTTCTGTAAAAAAAGCATAGTAAATCAGCCGATTTACAAACTCCAATAGTCTGTTTCCTTTTTGAAACAGAATATCGGAGTTTGTACAGTGTTTTCCGGACTACCGGAGAATCAGTTTGATTTCCGGATAGTCCGGAAAAAAACAGAGGGGTGGCAAGCCTATATCCTTCCTTCGGAACGGGGAATATATAATCTTGGTATGCACTGATTTTTATAGATCATTTGGTGAGCATGAAGCATCTTCTTGTTTTATTATCTAATCTATCCAGCACATTTTGGGGCATATCATTCACTCCAAAACTATAAGTTAGGACAGGAAGAGCAAATTGGTTTATAGCTTGGATTTTGTTCCTAGATGTCAATGCTGTTTTCAGAATTAAGGTAAGTCCATCCTTCATCAATCCCCAAATATTTATACACTCCCTCTTGTTCAAGTTCTTTTATATCACATTCTTGTCCCAAACTGATGTTTTCCTGGTTTTGCAGTTTTTCTGCTTTAAAGGTTGCTTTTGCACATTTATCAAGACCAAATGACATTCTTATATCATTTGAAAAAGTTTTGAAAACCTGCAGCTGTGCTTTCAGTTCCTCATCTAATGAGCTATACAGTTTTAAATCATTAACAAAGAGAAGATGAGAAGTCTTTACACTTAGTTGATTTCTAGGAGCCAAATTATAGCCATGGCCTAAACTATTAAGTAGACACCTTAATGGGTTAAGGGCAAGACAAAATAGCAATGGTGGCAGAGAGTCACCCTGGAATATCCCCCTTTGAATTTTTATCCCTGGGATAATAATCTGTCCTTTATCATAGCTTAATTGCAAAGTGGTCTTCCACTGTTTCATGGTCACTGTAATGTATTCGATCAGTGCAGGGTGTATCTTATACATTTTTAAGCACTCTTTTATCCATGAATGTGGGATACTATCAAATGCTTTTTTATAGTCAAGCCATGCCATACTTAGATTCTTCCCCTTTTTACAGTTCTCCACTATAACTTTATTTAACAACAGATGATCATTTGTTCCATATGACTTACTTTTATTGCCTTTTTGTTCTATTGCCATAATTGAGTTTTCCTCTAAATGACTATAAACTCTGTCCGCATCAATTCCCGTGTATAGTTTATATGTTGTCGGAAGGCAAGTTATTGGTCTATAATTTTTAAGGTAGCTTGCAGGTTCACCCTTAAGTAGGAGCACTGTTTTGCCTGTTGTTAGCCAAGTTGGTGTTTGTTCGGGTTGCGCATATAAATAGTTCTTACTCATGGCTAAATCTTCATGCAAAGATATTAATACTTTTAACCAAAAGTTAGGTACTGCATCTGGGCCTCAGGTTTTCCAGTTAGAGGCTTTTCTTAACTTTGTTTCAAGCTCTCTGGTTGTTCTTTCATCCCATTTCATATCCCTTTCCTTTAAACTTCTTATTCTTTCTTTTACTTCTTCTATCCATTTATCATCTTTGTTATGTTCCACAGGATCTTCATAGATACTTCTCCAAAATGTATCTATTTCCTCTTTTTTTGGCTTTTTCAATTCCTTTTACCTTGTTTCTCAATTCTCTACAAACATTTTTTGGGTCATCAACAAATTGCTTATTTTGCATTTTACCTTTATATTTATCTGTATATCTTCTAAGTTTTTCTACCTGTGCTGAAATTTTCAGTTTATTTGTGATAGAGCATGATAGATCCTGGTCTGATCTAATACTGTGTATTGCTTTTATCACATCTATCTTTATTAATATTTTCTTTGATCCATTCACTCTTCTATAGTCTTTTAACAGTGACATTTCTTGTCTTAATTGCTTTATAATTTTCTCTATTTGATATTTCCATGATGGTATTCGATTTCTTGGCTTTTTTCCCTTGCTACCCTGTGTTCTTGTGGTAGAACTTTATTAGTTATTAATTTAGCAGCACAGTAATATATCCTGTTCACTACTGTCATACCACATGGATCTCTATGGACAGCCCTAATTACTACATTCATTTGTTTTATCAGACTTCTGACTTTTTAGGTTTTATTGACCTTCTGCAGTGTATTTCTCTCATTGATCTTAATATATTTATCCATGTCCATTAAAACATGCAACTCTTCTCTTAGCTCATTTATTCCAAACTGTGGTCAGATCCCTTGTTTTCCATTTCCTGTGCGCATTCTATAGAAGGTTCTATAGCATCTTGCTGTGGCACATTCTCTTCAATTTCATCCTGTGTTGTCCGTTGCTCTATCATATGGCCTATCACTCCTCAACATTGACTGTGTCAGAGTTTCCACAGTTTCCTGTTCCTTTCCTTGCTGTTTAGCTTCAAGTGAACATTTATACTGCTCTCCTGTGGAAAGCTACAAAATATTTTGATATGGAACCTGACCAGTTACTTCCTGTTCCACTGGTTTCCCCTTAATTTGAATATCCATTGCTCTATTCTGTTGTGGTGCTTTCTGCATTCGATTTTCTACACTGAATCCTTCACTTCACAGGCACTTTATAACTTCATTTTCTATTTTTCTAACTTTTACTTTACTAATCTTCTTTTCTACATTCCCTCTGTGATATTATTTTTATTGTAAAATGTTCCTTATCTGAATGCCTTTGACTGTATTTCTGTTTGAATATCTTTGGGGCTACCTTTTTTATATTGATTAATGTGGCTTTCTCCTTTGCATAAATATTGCACCATATCAAATCTCTCTTTCTTTCACATGTCCTTATTTCTTTTTTATACTTTTCAAATATCTCTGGGTTTTGTTGTTTATATTTTCACACTTCCTCAGATGCTTCTTTTTTCCAAACAGATCAAAGTTTCTTGGTCTATATACTGTTTTTCACAAATATGTTGTATTAATGAACACACATTTTCATTTGAAGCTTCTGACAGTTTTTCTTGTGGAAGTATTTTTCTTTCCTCTAATTTCTCTCTTAATTCATAGGTTCATAGGTAGGTATTAGGTAGGTATTAGGCTATTGGCCCTATATAAGCCTAGCCAAAAAGATACCCTGGCTTTCGCCACTCAAGAAAATTATTTCCTGTGCCCCTGTCAAGCAATGCCTCAGAAGTGATCCTGGGGTGAATTTCGTATTTCCCATCCAGTCATCAAGATTTTTCTTGGAGTGCTAATGAGGAGCTTTATTTGATATAGATAGGTAGTCTGTTCCAGAGTATGGGAAGTCTCTGGGACAGGAATCTATCCCTCCAGCATGTTCTGTTTATTGTGGTGACAAGGCTTAGGTCCCTAGAGCATGTAGCTCGGAGGGATTGGGATTTCTTTAAGTAGAGCATGTCCAACAGCTCTGGGTTTGACATAGCTTTGTATGTTACGCAGAGATCGCCTCTGAGTAGGCGATATGCGACGGAGTAAAGCTGGAGTTTTTTAAAACGATCTGCGTAGGGCATCTCTTTGTGAGGTATTTATGTGGCCTTCCCAGTTGTTGTTGTAGATGTCGTGTGAGGTACATACCAAAAGGGGTGTTGTACTCTATAATGGGTCTAATGACCGACGAGTAGAGGGGAACAATGACCTCTTATTTCCTGGATGAGAAACCTTTTGTTTTTTTACTCATGAGTTTTTATTGTTTTTCTTGAAACATTTAACAATTAATTACTTGTAAATTATCCAAAATAAACATTAAAATGTAAATATTAACAGAAATAACTAAATATTTACATTATTTACATTGGCCTGAGTATAAATTATGAAATAAACCAATCCAAGACCATTACAAATGCTGTTTAGACAAACTTTTTTTTTTCCTCCTAATACAGTTCTTTCAAGAAGAGTTTGAATCTATTCTCAATGTTTCTATAAGCTGGGTTACTTTCTTCCATGAATTGCTGTTCCATATCTTGGGAGTAATTCTTAGTTCTTTTGTTTTGACTTCCATCAACACAGCTTCGTTCAGTAGGTTTAAAAATTCTTGAAAGACTGGTTCAGAAATAGAATTCCATTTCCTAGAAATACATTTTCTGGCCACCGCTAGAATAGTCCATAATAAATATAAATCTTTTTTATTCATTTCTGTTTTTTCAATAACATTCAGTAAAATTAGAGATTTTGATAATACAAAAGTATCTGAAAATAAAGCCTACAGAAAATTACTAATATCCTCCCAATATTTTTTAAGTTTAATTCAGTTCTTTTTTCCTGGATGAGAAACCTTTTGTGATGAGGTGTGCCACGTAGAAGGATTTCCTGACTACTGTGGCGCTGTGATTATCAAACAAGAGACTACTGTCCACCTGTGTCCCAAGGTCTCTTATCACACTTTTGATGTTAAGTAGACTACCACCTATGTGGTAGCTCATGGGTACAGAGTTTTTACCAAAGGGGATGACAATGCACTTTTTGGCATTGAGCTTGAGGCCATGGCTTTGACACCAGGCATCTGTCTCAGTGAGGCCCTTTTGCAGGATGCCCATATCCTTAGGTGATTCGATTATGGCTTCTAGTTTGCAGTCATCTGTGAACTTCATTAGCCAAAGACCTTCTGTGTTAGCCTGTACTTCAGAGAAGTAGATACCAAACAGGAGAGGACTCAGAACTGAACCCTGTGGTACTCCACTTGTCACTGGTCTGAAGTTGGATTTGAAGTCTGCTACTTTCACAGTGTGGGTTCTGTCAGTGAGCCAGTTGGCAACCTATCTTGTGACATAGGGATTTATACCTAGTTTAGTGAGTTTATCTATAACACCAGAGTGGGGAATGGTGTCGAAAGCCTTGGCGAGATCAAGATAGGCTGTGTGAACCACCTTACCCTCAACTACAGCTTTGGTAATTGCTTCAAAGAAGTCTATCAGGTTTAGGAGAAATTATCTGCCTTTTACAAACCCAAACTGGGTGGGGTACAGAGGTTGGAGATTACCAATGTCTTTGTTTATAATTTCCATGATGACACGTTCCATGGCCTTGCAGACCAGGCTCGTCAGGCTAATGGGGTGGTAGTTTGTTTTGTAATTGTTTTGTATATTTTGTGTCTGGAAATTCTGGGCTTTTTGCATAATAGTAACAATGCATAATTTCTTTCTTATCCTCAATAGTCCACTCTATCGTATTTATGGCTCTTCTATGGCCTATACGTTTTTGTGATTTTTGTGGACTGCTACTTCCTTCTACAACAGGGGGGCATCCTCCCCTTGTGTCTGGCCTGGCCCCATTGTAGGAATGTTTCTGTATTTTGAGGATTCTACACTGTCATTTTTTCCATTCCTGGCACCAGTGCACCTACCAGGATTGGGCACTTTTTTATCATGGATCTTGTGCACCCAGCTATCTCTTTTCATTTTTGACCTACTTCTGTCCATGATATATGCTATATAAATACAGTCTATATATATGGCTAAACTTAGATGTGTTGTCTGAATGTAAAACAATGAAAAATAAATTAAAATACATTAATTGCTAAAAAGACAGAGGACAGTAACTAGAGACAAGGTAAGTGTGCATAACTGAACCCAGACCAGAGTTAAAAGCATGCATTAATAAGAAAGACCATTTTCTGGTATTTATTTATTTTTTTGGTGTCATAATATCATAGTAAAATAGTAGGCCAATGACCCTTAAAGGCCTTTCTAAACCTTGCCATGTTACCCTATAATATTACATAGGTATTGGTCCCATAGATTTTGTGGTGGTGGTAGTGGGGGATATATGATAGGCATAAGTGATTGAGAGTTTACAAGCTTCCTTTCTTTACTAGAGACATAGGCTCCAGACTAAGGTTATATTCATGGTTCCCCATCCACCAGTCTAAGTTTCACTTGAAAAACTGCAGGATGAACTCTGCTTCTCATGGATATGAAGCCTGTCCCAGAAAAGGGGCAGCCTCTGGAACACATACCTGTCCCTCCAGCATGTCTTATTTATGTTGCAGGAAGGTTTAGTTCCAGGGATCATGTGTTTCTGGTGCTATTTGTTTTATGGATATGCAACAGGTCTATTAAGGCTAGATCAGAGGATACTTATAGCCCAAGCATAGATCCCCTATCTGCAACCTGTAGGAGACTGAATATAAGCATAAGGATTTGAGGCAGTCCACAAAGGACTTGTTTTCTTCACCATGTTTTCTTTTTGTGAGGTATCTCTGTGGACGTTCCACTTGCTGCATATGCCTGGTTAGGCACATACCAAAGGGGGCATTGTACTCAACGACTGGTCTCATTAGGGCAAAGTACAATGGGACAATGACATCTTTGGCCCTGGACAACATACTCTTGTTAATAAGTTGTGCAACAGAGAACGACTTCCTCACTACAGTAGACACATGATAGTCGAAGGCCAAGTTGTTGTCTATATGAGTTCCCAAACCCTGACTATTGGGTCTACTCTTAGGGGTGTATTATCAAAGAAGCAATTTGCAGGGGTGGTCATTTTTCCAAAAACTACTATTATATGCTTCTTGGCATTGAGTTTTAGACAGTAACTCTGGTACTAGTTATTTGTCTGTCTCAGGCCTTCTTGGAAAGCATTTGTGTCTTGAGGGATTCAATGACTGCACCTAATTTGCAATCATCTGTGAACTTGGTCAGGCAGAGGTCTTTAATGCTAACCTTGACTTCAGAGAAGTAGACGGCAAACAGGAGTGGTCCCAACATTGATCCCAGTGCACTCCATTAGTGGTCAGCTTGTTTGTGGACATAGACTGCCCTATGCTAACTTCTCGTGTCCTATCTGTGAGCCTACTGACTATCCATTGGGTGATGTAGATGTTTATACCTAATTTACTGAACTTGACTAATAGCCAGAGTAGGGTATTGCGTCAAATGCCTTGGCCATGTCGAGCTGGGTATTATGCATCACTCTGCCCTTGTTCGATGCTTTGGTGACCTTCTTTAAGAATTCCACCAGGCTGAGTAGGCATGGCCTGCTCTTGATGAACCTGAAATTAGATGGATTCAATGTTTAAAAATTTCCTGTGTCTCCATTTAATATATCTATGATTATTCTCTCCATAGTTTTACAAATTAGACTAGTCAGGCTTATAGGTTGATAACTCCCCTGGCGCATGGAAGGCCTGCCTTTGTGCTGATGAATAAGTGTTGCAGTCATCCATTCATTTGGCACAAAGCCTGTCTGGAGGCTGTGAATAAACAGTAATTCTAGGGGGCCTGACAGTTTATGCTTCGTGCTATTACAGAGGCATCCTGTGATATTATTGCGGTCCATCGATGCAGTGGTCTTGGCCTTGGAGGGTGCCTTGAATGCCTGTTTTGTAGAGATAGTTGAGATAATTATTGTTATGGGCATTTTCTTAGGGGCATCTGGGGAGAGGGAAGTAAAATTAGAGTTAAACTTGTCAGCCAGTGGATTTGCTATATCTTCCAGATCAGTATAGGTAGCACTATCTAAAATTAATTCTGTGCACTGTTGTGTACTGCTTTTGAGGTTGCAGACATAGCTAAAGAAAGCTTTGTGATTGTACTTGGTGTGGGAGGCTATATGTTCCTCAGATATGGCCTTGGTAGACTTTATTAGCCCCCTGAGTTGGTTGTTAAGATTGATGAGGGAATTATCTTGCTAGGTGTTGATTCTCCTAACTCTTGCCACGGTTTTCTTTTTTTAGTTATACAACCTACTGATGTTATGATTCCACAAGGGTGGGTTGTATTTCGCATTCATCCTATACTTCTCCCAAGTAGGTACAGCTGTCTCACTGCAGCTGTTAATATGATTCTATGGTGTTTTCATTAATGATTCTGTATAGGGAGCATTGTTCTTAGGGTTTGAAACGGCTTGAAAGTTTGACAGGGTGCCACTTAATAGTAGAATGTTTGCCTTAGAATCATTCCCAAAAGTTCCAGGGTTAGCAGGAGTCCCCGGTTTTATTTTTATTTCAATGGACACAGCATTATGGTCCAACCTGATCAGAGGACAATGCACTAGGAAGAGTACAACATTTTCCCATATTTGTGATGACCAGGTCAGGGATGTTTGTGCCCATATTTAGCATATGGACTAGCTGGTCTAGGGTGTTGGTATTTACAAAGTGCTTCCCCCACATCTAACCACCATTGAGGTATGCCTTATTGGACTCAAGCCCATTTGTTTTCCAGTGGTAGGGTATCCAGATTCACTACGCAGAGAGCTGTCTGAAGGAGATCTTGTACAGGCAGACATTAAGGTTGTTTGTGCCCTCACTGGCATCTTAGCTATGAAGGTTTATTTTATTGATGGCATAAACTCTCCCCTGGTGGTGATGTGAGCACGTGCCTTATCATAAGATGTTCTATGCCCCTCTAACACACTTCAACAAAGACTACCAATGCCAGCCTGACTGGTCATGGTCACAGCTTCTCCGCACTGGCTTCTGGGATTGTATCACACCTCCGCTCTCTTGATGATACCGTATCAGGAGAGTGGCATCAAGACCAGATTGGGACCCATCCTTCTTTTCCAGGATGGGCACATCCATTCTTTCTACCTGTGTCACTAAGTGCCTGAACCACTAATAAAACTTGGGTCACCCGGGCCATAGGGATCTATTTTAAAGTCTCAGTTGAGAAAATATCGAGGAACCATATCATCGACTGCAAATGCTTAAAGTACCAAAAAGGTGAAAACTCAAACTGCAAGATTTGTTTTACAGGGGCAATCTCCCCTGCTCATCCCAAGTCAGGAGCAAACCCCAACACCTACTAAACTTATATATATATATATATATATATATATATATATATATATATATATATATATATATATATATTCATATATATGGTTCCCCTTTATAATCTTGAAATACTGAAAGCTCGAATTTCAGTATCTCAAAACTATAAAGTCGAACAGCCCACAATCCCGAAACACACAAACATGAAAAAACAAATCCCGAACATTCACAAACCATACACTACACAACACGCACACCATTCAACCCACAACACACAAACTACACAATCCTATACTACATCTACGCAGGGGGGCAAGCACCCCTGCAACCCCCCATGTGGGGGGATGTGCTCCCCACACACCCCTACTTATATATACCAACTCCAAGACTGCACTAACAGTAAAGACATGCATTACTCACACTCAGACATTTCACACTGCCTCGCACACACACACATCACACAAACACATCCAACACTCACACTCATACTTTCACCTCCCTACCCTAACCCACACGCACAACTTAGAATAACACTCACATACACTCACTTACCTTCACTTCCGTAAAACATCCCAGCCAAACACTTCCTGTCCCGTTGCTGCACTGCATAAGCACGGATTCGAGATATTTGAATTCATGCTTATGCACTTTCGAGATTTTTCATTTTCGCCTTTATGATCCTAAGATACTGAAATTTGAGCTTTCAGTATTTTGGGATTGTAAAGGGGTACTATATATATATATATATATATATATATATATATATATATATATATATATATATATATATATATATATATATCTTCAACATGCTCATGTTCATCACCAGGTTGAGACCTCAAGTGAGAGCACAAACTTCTTTTTCCTTATCACAAATTTTTGCCCCCCTCTACTTGAATCATAACAACTTTCCTCCTGCCTTTGAATTAATACATCCCTTTTCATCCCCCCTTAAACAACACTTCTCATCCTGCTCTTTTTTTAAATGCCCCTATCTACGTTCTACCTATCTCATGCATCTCCTGTATACACAAGTTATAAACCTTCTAGATACACCAATTTGGAAGTGGCAGCCTAACTAGAACTAACCCTACACCCTGCTCTCTGTCATATGCTGTTACCGCTATCCTCCTGTACTGTACTAATATCTTCCCTCCCCTCCTGCATTATTTTATAACTGGTTCAATATGTCTCTCACACTCGTTACAAACCTATGCAATACTAAAATCTCCCTTCCTACATAATTTTACAGCTACCTTCATTCCATATCTTAAACTCCTTGCAAGCCGTTCTTTACTGAAGTGAAAGAACACTTTATAATAATGTTTCCCTTCTACAGTAACAATCCATTTACTTCTTCAAGATTTTACAGCTGAAGCAACTGTATAGACTTACAATTGTTGCTGTAAATATTTACTGTTTATACCTGCCTTGTAATTATTTTTGTTGTTTCATGTGAAATGAAACTTGGTTTTCTAAGTACTGTGTTGAAATTCACTTGTTAATATAAATGTACTGTGGAGGAGCTTTTCTCCCTGGGGCTGTGCTAAAAATAGGATTTGTCCAGGCAGACTTTCCCGGCCAAACTTGAGGAATCATTGTTAGTCATCAGCTTTCTGTTCCTTGTGGTTTGGGCACTTGATGGTTGAGGAATCCAATCTCAGCTGCCTAAGATATACTTGGCCATAGTCAGGGTTACAATTTCTGATATTGAATGTTAATATATTTTATGTAGGAACACCATTTTAGTGCTACAGAATATGAGTTAAGGCAGAGGATACTTGGTGACAATGTGCTGCCTGGAGTAGTGAGACAGAGAAAGAGGAAGAGAAATGACAATATGCCACATTGTCAGGGCGTACAGGATATGCTACAGGAGAACTTCAGTAGTCAGACATTGCCTGTCTGCAAGCATAAAGACAGTATCACAGGTTGTAAGTGTGAAATAAAAAAATGCAGATGCACACACGCGTGCGCAGACGCACTCACACACACACACACACACACACACACACACACACACACACACACACACACACACACACACACACACACACACAAACATACACACACACACACACACACACACACACACACACACACACACACACACACAAACAGACACTCATATATACACTTTCTTAAAGGAACAAGGCAAATGTCACAGAGGACCACTACTAACCTTATTTAGTTTTGTAGTTACAGCAAATGAGAGAAGTGTGACGTTGCTAACTTGCATACTGTATCATCTATAAAAGTAGTGCATATATTTATAGATGTGGGGAAGGTGTGTCGTGTTGCAGAAGATGAAACTAAATGAGAACGTTACATCTGGCTTACATTTTAGATTCAGTGCTTTGAAATGACCTAGCTTTAAAGCTGCTACACTAAGAAATCATTTTTTTCTACAATCTATACATAGCTGTACAGTTTATTGCCATCTTTGTTATACTTTCTGTATTTCAAGAGTAAAAATGTTCAAAATAATGATGTAAATGACACTCAGGAGTCTGCTATGTAAAATAATACCCCTAAAATGGGTGATATTGTGCTTAATAAGGCCTTCTAAGAATAAAGGGATAGAAGACCGTTATCCTACCCAACAGTCCATTGATGCACAATACTGCCCATTTGTCAGATGCTGCTTCTCACACAGAGTCCGATCTGTCACCTCTCCCTATTTTATAGAAATATTCCTATTTTCAGGTCTGATTTACATCTGCACAGGATGCCCCTATTTTTTGAGTGGTGTCCCAATTCTCAGGCATGATTTACCCCTTCACACAGTGATCTGCATCCCCCTTATCACATGTGATGTTTGAAGCTGAACAGCACACAGGAAATCACACTACATAATCACATTGCTAGTGGAGATAATTTAAAGGAAGACGACACATCTTACAACTCCCTTTTTCTTAAGCAAAAATAACTGACTTTGTGTGGTAGAATTTTACAGGGCACTTCATTAAAGTCTACATATTTTACAGTGTTTGATAATATGCTTATATTTTTTCCATTTTTTTTTTTGTCACTCTGTGTTTTTTAAACATGTTTCTGACTAGTATCTCACATTCCTATTGGACATAGGCAGAGTTATATGTTATTTAGTAGTCAAATGTTATGCTAATTAGATGCATAGATTTTAAGGTGGATGCTCCTAGCCTCCTACTTTTCAAGGGCCTTTGTTCTTACTTTAATGCTGCAGGTTGACAGGTATGCACAGAATACATATGATGGGTTTTGCCAGCTGATTGTACACTGGTAAAGCTTTACTGGTTTCCACTAAGAATGGCTTTCCCTGTGGATGGCATGATGTCCTATTTAATCTAAAATGATTATCTTGTGTTAATTTTTTGCTTAAATTGTTAATGCCCTGAGCTTTGGATTCTCAGATGTAATACTTTATATTTTTCTAAAATGCATGCTGCACTTTAGCATGTACATCTGCTTTATGAAGTAGCTTCAAACCATCCCCACTTTGATTTGTTGTTCAGTACCATCTATTTGTCTTATCATTACAAATGGCATAATTTTGTTTTATCCCATCTGTAATGTGACTTATGAAGGTATTAAGCAGGTCTGGTGCTAATCATGTAGCTTAAATTGCATTGTCTCCTGCTGTTCTACACTTTTCAATTTTCATTCCATATGTTGTTACCTCACTTTCTGTTTGTCACTGTACTGTACTGACCGTCATCCTGCAGTACAGATGGAGACTAAAACATTCAGTATCATTTTGTGTAGAATCTGTACCAGATGTGTTAATAAACTCTAGTTAGGAGTTAGGCCCAAGGACAAAAGCTCCAAGAAAAATTCCAGCATAACATAAAGAACATAGCAAACAGAAGTATGCACTTAATCAACAAATATAGAAAAGTATACTATACTTCTACAAAGTCATGGGTTGTCTGACATTAGTCAACCATCCCATCAGAATATTTTTTTTATTTTAGAATTAAATTCAATAAAAACTTTCATTTACTTATAGCAAACATAGAAGATGACATATCAAAGGGCAGTGAACATCATGAAAGAGGATAGCCTAGACATCATGAGAGAAAATAATTTTAACTGAATGAATTGCAGATGCATAAAACAGACTGTTAAGTTTGCTGACTCAAAAACAGTGATGTCGTTTCATATAGAAATCTAATTAGGTGCAGGCTTTTTATCTGTCATCGTACTCTTTGTTTCTATCTAAATGTGAACATACACATGAGCTTTGACTCATGTCAGCACTCTGCTTACTATACAAATGATGTTTTCTCAGGGGTAGCAAAAATGATTTTATTAATGTGACATGGGGCTAATGTGCTGGCAGCCACACCAAGAACTGTTGGTGAATTTGTAGGAAGTCATCCCATTCTAGCTTCGTGCTCTCTTCCAAGGCTGACCAAAAGCTGACTTTGAATCTTTTGTCCCCTACACCTTCTGCACACCCTCAAAAATTCAAGGTCTGCTTTGGATCCATCCAGCTATCAGTGTTGAGTGTACTTATCTCCCAATCTCTTAGCACAAGAAGTCTGGATGAAGCCAAAAACAATGGAGGGTGGAGCATAAGCCCAAAAAATATGAACCAATTTTAAATATCACTCTTACAAACTTAGAAAGTTGCTAGAATAAAAGGTCTTTTGTTATCTGAAAGATATGAAGTCTGAAACTCAAATGTCTGCCATTATTTAGTGACTTCAATCCTCGGGGATTAGTCATAAAACCACACATTTTATGAGGAACAGACTGAAAATATGAGGCAAAAATCTGTCCATTCTGCAAAAATCGGAGACATTTATGGACTGAATCTAAAGCCTTTTCAAACGTTGCTAGATACAGTGATTTAATACTGCTCCTCTTCTATGAGGTAGTGTATTTTGAAGAAAAGGCATAAAGATTTATACACAAAGAAGTGAAAACAAATGGATTTGGCCAACAAAAAAGACAAAATTATATCACAAATACAGGCTGTACATTGAAATCAAAATCATTTTAACCCGGGTGGGGTCTTTTTCAGAAATAACCTGAAATATGAAAAAGTACAGTTATGTGAGAGCACCAACTATAAACAGAAGATGTTTGAACTGAATAACATGATCACCTCTGTAGGAAATCAAGATGTGAAAGGAATTAAAGCCAGAGGTGGACATTAGTAATCGGACATCCAAAGGCTGCTAGAAGGAGCATAGCTCTTAAAGTAAAACAGACATATATCCAGTTCTGGTGTCCAGAAGCATCATACAGAGTTTTGCCAGCTATAAATGATCTTGGGAAAAGTTAAAACAGTCTAAAAAGTTAGAAATAAAGTAAGCAAGAGTGGTAGAAGTACATAATACACAGTTAATAAATTAATAGATACATTAATTAATTAGTTAATTCATTTATTGACATTTGATTATCGAGAAAGTCCAACTGGGTAGGAGCCTGTTTTCAGCAGAGACCTGAGAAGAAAAGCTCTGAAGTATTACTAAAGACTTTAAGAACAATAATTTACAGTTTTTAAAAACAATACAAAAACGACTACAGGTTAAATAATTCTACTAATTAGACATAATAAGAAAACATTGGTTAAGAATAGATACAAGTTATATGACAATGATTTAATAGCTAGAGAAACTGTAGCCTGTTTATATAGAAACTAAAGGCAAGTTAATATAATACAAACAGGGATTGCAATACAAAGTGAGAGAAAAGCAGGCTTATGGTATGTTTAGAGAGAACGTCGGGGGAGAGACATTGATAGGAGTAAGGAAATAAGTAAAGAAGAGAGAGTAAGGAGAACAGGTATTTGTTTCCATTTAAGGATAGAGTTTATCCTAGGGTTGAGCAGAAACAGAGACAGATTTTGGCTCGGAGGTCTTTCAGAAGGGCTTTGAAGGATGGGAGGGAGGGTATTGACCTGATGGGTAGAGAAAAGCAGTTCCAGGCCTTAACAGCATGGTACAGGTACAGACAATGCACAGCAGATTTGATAGGCTTGTGGACAGTCAGAATGTTTTGGTCAGTGGAATGTAATGACCGACTGGGAACATAGTTGTGTAGAATGTTATTTAGTGCTGGGCAAGCAGATGGATTCTGGATAATTTTATAACTGGTAAAAAGCTGTGTATATGTTACTTGACTGGGCACTTGTAACCAATTTAGGCTTTTTAGTGCTGTACAGTGGTGGGTTCTGAAAGGAGTACTTGCTTCAAATTTACCAACTTTGTTATAGTATTTTTTCAAGTTTTGATTTTGGTGATGCCGGAAGGTTAGTAAGGATGGGAATGCCATAACGAAGTGTGGCGAGGAGATAAGTAATGGGAAGTGAAGCTTTAGTTACACTGATAAGGAAGCTTTGGATCCATAAAGCATCTCTAGTTTTTGATGAGGTTTCCTTATGCAATTTTGTACATGCAGGTCGAATTTAAGATTATCATCCACTATCATCCCTAATAATTTGCTATGATAAGTGACTTCAATGGTTCTATTATCAAGAGGAAGGACTTTAAATTTTGGTTTTTATGAGTGAGGGATTTGGAGAATAATGTAGTAGTTTGTTTTTTTCAGGGATGGACATGAGCTGCGAGACACAAACCCATGTTTCAGTTGCTGTTAAAGCTTCCTGGGTAATTATTTGGAGGCATGCCGTGTTGTCAGATGTGCAACTGAGTAAGTCACCTGCATACTTTAGGGAGGCCTGTTGTGTGGATGTGTGGAGGATGTTGGTGAGACGGTCAAAGAGGAAGGAACCAAGGACACAGCTTGTGGTGACTTGGAGGTATGGAGAGATGGTGGAGTGCCAGTTAACCGACTGATACCTATTGGATAAGTTAATGCCATTAACATAATACAACTCAAGGAAAAGCTAGTATATAATAAACTATGCATAAACTTAGTATTAATAAAAATGCAATCAAATATGATACCCATAGATAATTAATTGTGATTTAGAAAAAATATATACATATAAACGGCCATCAGACCCATGATTTTCACAGAATCAGGGTGGGGGGGGGGGGCATAACGTGGTATCCTATAACAATAATCATATTATTCAAACATCAGCTATAACTGAGTGTATAGTCACTGGACTGTATTAGGTTCATCATAATCATTGCTACAGGAAATCATTTATTTATTTATCTTACATGTGATTACATACTAAATCATAATATAACCAGGCTCTGAAGAACAGCACAAACCAATCTTGCTCTGTCACAAGGCTGAATATCAGGCTTATGGCATTTGTAGAATACGTGGATAGATGTCTAAGTAGCAAATTCTCAAATACTTTGAGCAGAAACGTTTTTCAAAAAGGCTATAGTCGTAATGGCTAACCTACTGTAAGCATGCATGTGTCGTAACAAAAGTTAGCTATTCACTTAAAATTGAAACAATGACACAGAATTGAAACAAATACCCCCAACTTATTTAAGTGTAACTTGGACTACTGGATGGGAAATCGAAAATTCACCCCTGGTCTAGCGCCCACATCTCTGAAGGACATAGGCTGTCAGTAAATCATGTCATTGCCAGAAATCCACCCCCTATATAAATGTCTAATACATATAATTTGTGGGACACATTTGGGTTGCACAGCTAGGCTTATAAAGACTCTAGTGGTCATTAGCCTAATACATACCTTTGAACCTATAATAATGGCATTATTTAGTGAATGGACAACACTGCTTTCATTTCAAAACAGGAAAGAAGCCACTAATGAGGTTCAATACAATATGAGACTCTTTCAGTGTAATAACTGAGTGGCTTTTGTGCATTTATATTTCTTGAACACAATTTTTATGCTTTGCTTTCTTTTTTCCTTTACTTCTTCCTCCATTGAGTTAATCTGAATGAGCTTAGCTCCTTTAAAACAGAGTCCTAGGAAGGAAAACTATGTGCATTAGACAATACTGAAAACAAAAATACGTGATATACAATAAGCAGTACACAATAATAGGTGCATTTAGATCCATTCATGTGTTAAATAACTGATCTTCCTACTGTAGAATTTAACCCCAGTGTTTGTACACAATAGCGCCAATGTTCACGCAACCAGATTATACATGTAAAGAAGGTAGATGGATTGGTGTGGCAACATACAAACATGTCGTAACACATAACACCACAGACGTTGCATCTCAACAACGACTTCAAAAAAGAATTGAGATAATTTTTAAAAGTTGTGTGGTGGGAGAGATTCCCTAACTTGCACTGCAACAAGTTTTATTGTTGCTTATGAAAGTCAGGCGGCTGAATAAATTGGTTTAATAAGACCAGAGCACTGATTTTCAACCTTTTTGTGGTGAGAAATCCTTTGCAAAACATCACACTTCTTAAGGAAGCCCAAACAGTTCACCTGCCATGACCAAATGAAATTTAATAATATTTATATAACTGCACATTTTTTAACTACAATAATATACACACACACACACACACACAAATATATATATATATATATATATATATATATATATATATATATATATATATATATAAAAGGGCAGGAAGGCCACTGAAAATAATATGTACCTCCACCCCTCCCTAACTACATATATACTGACTTGGGCATTCCAGAACCATGCAGGTAAACTTCAACATACCAGAACTCCTCGAATCCTATAGCAGTGCAATCATACCAGATTTACACTGTTATGGCCAAATACGTAGAAATAACGCCAAGTGATAAAACAGACTCATAATCATTTTGCACAGCTCCAGATAGCTTCCCTTTCTATACACTAGGTAATATGATAAATGGAAAATAGTGATCATGAGTTTTGCTTTGTTATTCTACAACAAAGAAATCCTGACACAAGAGGAGGACCATGGCAAATTCATCTTGAAATTGACGAATTGCTATGGCAAATACGTACTAGAGCGCACGTTATGCCAGGTATAAACGAAGCACTCTCCATAAAATGTGTTCTGAAGTGGCTTTCTTACAACAGGTAGCTTGGTGATTTATAAAATCTAACACCTTAGGCATAAACACATTTTCCGGTAAAACAGTTCATTTTATTATGATGCAACTAGAATTGTTTTTATTTAGTTTAAATTGAATTAAAGACAGGTACAAAACCAGTAGGTATTATTTTATTAGATTATATAAATATGAAATATAAAGAATAAAAGATAAAAAATAATTTCAAATTGACTGACATTATTTATTTTTGACACGTGTCAGTCAACAAGCAGTTAGGTTTAGGAGCGTAGGAGTTTACAGGTTCTGTTGATCAAATAGCGGGATAGCTCGCTATTATTACGCAACTTGTTCTACATTATCATATTATGTTTTTTCAGATGCGTTAGTGATTGATGCCTATGAGAACGTCATTGTTTTAATACTAACATGTCTAAGTACTTGTTAATAGTTAAACATACAAATATGTATGTGTTTTATTTTGTTAAGTACATCTAACTGGGTATTAGACCTTTATGAAACCACTGATTGTATATATAGTGCTTTATCTAACAATGACTTTACAAGCATTACTTTTTTAAGGTTGCCGTGGTAATATTTAATTAAATAATGCAACCTTCTCGGATTGGACAATGCAATGACATCACTTGTTTAAAATAAATCCTATTTCAACATCTTGCTGTTTGTCTGATGAAGGCTTAATATTTATTTTGCCGAAAGCGCTCACTTTTACTTGTATAATAAAAGCTGTTTTATTCAAGTCTGCTCTTATAGTGTTCCGTTTTGGCCTTTTACAAGGTTTTTTAGGGTGCAAGTAAGGTAAGTGTGTGATATTGACGGACTCTAGGGATAGGTGTGGGTTAAGTGAGTTAGGGTTAGGGCGCGGGTTAGGTGAGTGTGCGATAATGACAACCTTTAGGGTTAGGGGCGGGTTAAGTGAGTTAGGGTTAGGGCGCGGGATAGGTGAGTGTGTGATAGTGACAGTCTTTAGGGTTAGGAGTGGGTTAAGTGAGTTAGGGTTATGGCGCGGGTTAGGTGAGTGTGCGATAGTGACAGTCTTTAGGGTTAGGGGCGAGTTAAGTGAGTTAGGGTTAGGGCGCGGGTTAGGAGAGTGTGCGATAGTGACGGACCTTAGGGTTAGGGTTTGGGTTAAGGTTATAGATAGTTGTGTATGTAAGGTTTAGTGTTGGTTTGTAAGGATTTTGGTGTGCTTGTGTTGTGTGTGTGCTTTTTGGACAGGGGATTTGTTTTGTTTGTTGATTGTCGGGATTGTGGTGTGTCGGGCATGTAAGATTTCGTGTTTGTGAACTTTCGGTTATGTGGTGTCAGTGATTTCGTTGGCGGTGTTGTAGTGCGTCGGTGTTGTCAGGTAGACCCATACATATATATATACACACACACACACACACACACACATATATATATATATATATATATATATATATATATATATATATATATATATATATATATATATACACACACACACACACACACACACACACACACACACACACACACACACATATATATATATATATATATATATATATATATATATATATATCATCATCATCTTCTTTCGGCTGTTCCCATTAGGGGTCGCCACAGCAGATCACCTGTTTCCATTTCTTTCTGTCCTCTGCATCTTGCTCTGTCACACCAACCACCTGCATGTCCTCTCTCACCACATCCATAAACCTCATCTTAGGCCTTCCTCTTTTCCTGTTACCTGGTAGCTTCATCCTTAGCATCCTTTTCCTTATATACTCAGCATCCCTCCTCAGCACATGTCCAAACCAACATAATCGTGCCTCTCTGGCTCTGTCTCCAAATCTTCCAACCTGGGCTGACCCTCTAATATACTTATTCCTAATCCTGTCCACCCTCATCACACCCAATGCAAATCTTAACATCTTTAATTCTGCCACATCCAGCTCAAACTCCTGCCTTTTTGTCAATGCCACTGTCTCCAACCCATATAACATAGCTGGTCTCACTACCCTCTTGTAGACAATCCCTTTCACTCTTACAGGTACTCGTCTGTCACAAATCACTCCTGACACTCTTCTCCACCCACTCCAGCCCGCCTGTACTCTCTTCTTCACCTCTCTTCCACACTCAATGTTACTCTGAACTATTGACCGCAAGTATTTAATCTCATCCAACTTCGCCACCTCTACTCCTTGCATCCTCACCATTCCTCTATCCTCCCTCTCATTCACACACATATATTCTGTCTTACTCCTGCTGACCTTCATTCCTCTTCTCTCTAGAGCATATCTCCATCTTTCCAGGGTCTACTCCACCTGTTCCCTACTCTCACTACAGATCACAATGTCATCTGCAAACATCGTAGTCCACGGGGACTCCTGTCTGATCTTGTCTGTCAACCTGTCCATCACCATTGCAAATAAGAAAGGGCTCAGAGCTGATCCTTGATGTAACCCCACCTCCACTTTAAATGCATCTGTCACTCCCACTGCAGACTTCACCACTGTCACACTACCCTCGTACATATCCTGTACCTGTCTTACATACTTCTCTGACACTCCTGACTTCCTCATACAATACCACAACTCCTCTCTAGGCACCCTGTCATATGCTTTCTCTAAGTCTACAAAAACACAATGCAACTCCTTCTAACATTCTCTGTACTTTTCCATCAACACTCTCAGAGCAAACATCACATCTGTAGTGCTCTTTCCCGGCATGAAACCATACTGCTGATCACTAGTCATCATGTCCCTTCTTAACCTTGCTTCCACTACTCTTTCCCACAACTTCATGCTGTGACTGATCAATTTAATCCCTCTGTAGTTACTACAGCTCTGCACATCACCCTTATTCTTAAAAATCGGTACCAAAATACTTTTTCTCCATTCCCCAGGCATCATCTCACTTTCCAAGATTTCATTAAACAATCTGGTTAAAAACTGCACTGCCATTTCACCTAAACACCTCCATGCTTCCACAGGTATGTAATCTGGGCCAACAGCTTTTCCATTCTTCATTCTCATCATAGCTATCCTTACTTCCTCCTTGCTAATCCATTGTACTTCATGATTCACTATCCCTACATCATCCAACCTTCACTCCCTCTCATTCTCTTCATTCATCAACCCCTCAAAGTACTCTTTCCATCTCCTAAACACACTCTCCTCGCTTGCTTGTGAGTATGTTTCCCTCATTATCCTTTATCACCTTTACCTGCTGCACATCTTTCCTAGCTCGGTCCCTCTGTCTAGCCAATTGGTACAGGTCCTTTTCTCCCTCCTTAGTGTCCAACCTTTCATACAACTCTTCATATGCCTTATCCTTAGCCTTCGCCACCTCTCTCTTTGCCATGCACCTCATCTTCTTATACTCCTGTCTACTTTTTTCATCTCTCTGACAATCCCACTTCTTCTTTGCCAACCTCTTTCTCTGTATACTCTCCTGTACTTCCTCATTCCACCACCATGTCTCCTTGTCATCCTTCCTCTGTCCAGATGTGATACCAAGCACCTTTCTAGCCGTCTCCTTTACTAGCTCTGCTGCAGTTACCCAGCTATTTGGTAACTCTTCACTGCCACCCAGTGCCTGTCTTAACTCATCCCTGAACTCCACTTCACAATTACCCTTTTTCAATTTCCACCATTTGATCCTTGGTGCTGCCCTCACACTCCTCCTCCTCCTCTTAATCACCAACGTCATCCTACAAACCACCATCCTATGCTGCCTAACTACACTTTCTCCGGTCACCACTTTGCAGTCTCCAATTTCCTTCAAACTGACCCTCCTACATAAAATATAATCCACCTGTGTGCATCTTCCTCCACTCTTGTATGTCACCCTATGCTCCTACCTCTTGTTAAAATACCAGCCATGTCCATCCTTTTTGCAAAATCCACTACCATCTGACCTTCTACATTCCTTTGTTTAACACCATACCTACCCATCACTTCCTCATCCCCTCTGTTCCCTTCACCAACATGCCCATTGAAATCGGCTCCAATCACCACTCTCTCACCCTTGGGTACAGTCATCACCACTTCATCCAATTCACTCCAAAATTTTTCTTTCTCATCCATTGCATACCCAACTTGTGGAGCATATGCACTAACAACATTCATCATTACACCATCAATTTCCAGCTTCATAAACATTACTCTATCCGACACTCTTTTTCACCTCCAAAACACTATTTGTATACTGTTCCTTCAGAATAACTCCTATGCCATTTCTCCTTCCATCCACACCATGATAAAACAATTTGAATCCACCTCCGATACACCTAGCCTTACTCCCCTTCCATCTGGTCTCTTGCACACACAATATACCAACCTTCCTTCTGTCCATCATATCAGCTAGCTCTCTCCCTATACCTGTCATACTGCCAACATTCAAATATATATATATATATATATATATATATATATATATATATATATATATATATATATATATATATATGTGTGTGTGTGTGTGTGTGTGTGTATAAATTAGGAAAATCTTTTGTTGATGTGTCATTTTATCAAAGGATGAAAAAAATCTGATCGAAGAGCACTGGCTTTTTCATATGAGATTGTGGTCCAGCAAGGATCTGGGAATGTGCTCTTTCCCCACTGTAGTGCAATCTTACAGTTTGTTTATTTAATTAATGGGGGGATGCATGGAAGCTTGACCCCCACAAAAAATTTTATTTTTACAATTTTTTTATACTTTAGTTTGCATGGTATGAGTGTATTCCTCATGCATGGGTTCATATGTGTTACCAATTGTCTTGTAGACTGTTATCAACACTAGCAATGTCTACATTTGGGTATTCTGATTAAGGTAAGTATACCCTTATATGTGTATATATGTGTGTATACATATGTGTGTGTGTGTGTGTGTGTGTGTGTGTGTGTGTGTGTGTGTGTGTGTGTGTGTGTGTGTGTAGTGTGTGTATATATATATATATATATATATATATATATATATATATATATATATATATATATATATAGATATACATAGATATACATATATATATATATATATATATATATATATATATATAATATATATATATACATATATATATATATATGGGTTTATGTCAGAAGCTCAAGTCATAATGTCAAGATGATATGATCAAATTTACAAAAACTCAAACTTCAAAAAGCAACAAAAATCTACCTTTTTTCTATGTTTTTGCAGGGGGGCAAGCTCCCCTGCACCCCTTACAACATCTGCATATTATATATATCAACTCTGAGATTGCACTACAGTGGGGAAAAGAGAAAATTCCCCAAGCCTCACTGTTCCTTGATCTCCATTCAAAAGCTTCAAGTTTTCAGAAAATTGATTATATGGTCTCGACCATATCAATTTCAAGTTTCTGAAAACTAAAGCTTTTGATAGGGACCCATCTATCTATATATGTGTGTATGTATATGCATATGTATATCCTTATGTATATATATATATATATATATATATATATATATCTACAGGGTCTATATTATGATATTGTTCACTCAGAAGAGCAAACGACATAACCGACCCCATGTAAGCGAAAGCTTACAACATCGAAACCAAACAAAAAAAAACAAAAAAAAACTGTAAAACATTACATAACGTGGGGGGCTGTGCCCTCCACACACCCCTACTTAAATATACCAACTCTGAGGTCACACCACAGTGCCGAAAAGGCAAAGTAGAGAAAGCAGCCAAACAAATTCTTTCCCAGGGAAAGAATTTGCTGAAAAGCCACTTCGCTATTTTGCCTTTTCACGCTTTTCAGTTCGGCAAAAACGCATTCGACAGCCTGCATCTGCGACAGCATAATAGGGAGCCTATATATAAAAGATAGATAGATATATAGTTTCATAGTTTCATAGTTTAGTACTAGGCTATCTGCCCTGGGGCATTTGTAAGCCTAGCCATAGTGATGTGGCTTTTGCCACCCCATGAAATGGTACAAAAGTGTACAGAATAAATTTAGAATACTGTGCCTCTGTCTAGTAGTGACACAATGAAGGTCCCCTTATATAATAGAATTAGTTTACTGTGCCCCTGTCTAGCAGTGACACAGATGTGACCCCTGGGGTAAACTTACGATCTCCCATCCACTCATCAAGATTTCTCTTGAAGAGAGTCAGTGAGGGGCTCTGCCTAATACGAACTGGGATCTTGTTCCAAAGCATGGGAAGCCTCTGGGTTATGAATCTATCCCTCTAGCATGTCCTATTCATACTTGTACCGAGGTTTAAGTCTTTAGCTGTCATGGTCCTGATGGATTTGGATTTTTTGAGGTGGAGCATGTCCATCAGATCCTGATTGGACATGGCCTTGTACGTCAGGCAGAGATCACCTCTGAGCAGGTGGTATGCTACTGAATAGAGCTGAAGTTTCTTTAGTCTGGCAGAATAAGACATATGTTAGAGACCCTTGATCCTCTTGGTGAGGTACTTTTGTGGTCTCTCCAGCTGTTGCAAATGCCGGGTGAGGTACATACCAAATGGGGCATTGTACTCAATCATGGGTCTGATGAGGGAGGAGTATAGGGGTACAATGACATCCTTGGATCTGGATGTGAATCCCTTCATGATGAGGTGTGCAAGGTTGAATGTTTTTCTAACCACTTTGGCAACGTGGGTGTCAAATGAGAGGTCGCTGTCGACTTGGGTCCCTAGGTCTCTGATTACTTTTTCTGTACTCAGTGGGTTGCTGTCTATGTGATAATTTATGGGTACTTTGTTTTTCCCAAAGGGGATGACTATACATTTTTTGGCATTTAGTTTAAGGCCGTGCCTCCGGCACCAGTTGTCCATTTCTGTGAGGCCTTTTTGTAGGATGTATGTGTCCGCTGGTGTATCGACTATGGCGCCTAGTTTGCAGTCATCTGTGAACTTTGTCAGCCACAACCCTCCCATGTTTGCTTTAACATCTGAGAAATAAATGCCGAACAAGAGGGGTCCCAGGACAGATCCCTGTGGGACACCACTTGTGACTGGCTTTGAGTCTGACATTGCTCCAGCGATTTTAACTTTATGGGTTCTGTCCTTTAGCCAGTTTGCAACCCATCTAGTGACATAAGGGTTTAAGTTTAAGCTGTTGAGCTTATCTATGATGCCTGATTGGGGTATTGTGTCGAAGGCCTTAGCCAAGTCCAGGTAGGCTGTATGGACTGCTTTGCCCTCATCAATGGCTCTAGTGACTGTTTCGAAAAAGTCATCCAGGTTCAAAAGGCAGGATCTGCCCTTTACAAAGCCGAACTGGGTGGGGTCAAGTGTCTGTAGGTCCCCTATGTCTCTGTTTGTGAGTTCCATAATGATTCTTTCCATAGCTTTGCAGACCAGGCTGGTTAAGGTTATGGGGCGGTAGTTCCCAGGGTCTGTAGAGGTACCCCCTTTGTGGAGTGGGACCACTGTTGCTGTACGCCAGTGTTCAGGTACATATCCTGTAGTAAGGCTAAGGTTAAATAGCATTTTTTTGTGCGGGTTTAGCTCCTCTTGGAGTTCACGTAGCACGCAACCCAGGATACCGTCAGGTCCCATTGATGCTGTGTTTTTAGCTTTGTTTAGGGCAGTTCTCACTTGGACATCTGAGATGACAGGGAGATTACATTTAGCTGGGATAAGTATTTCTTCTTTTGGGGGTGAGGGAGTGGAGAAATTTGCACTGAACCTGTCAGCCAGAATGTTGGCAATATCTGTGGGTTCAGTGTATTTTTTGTTGTTGTGAACTAACTCTGAGCATATCTGAGGGTTTCCGCCCAGGTTTCTAACATAGCTGAAGAAGGCTTTGTCGTTATCTTTAGTGTCCTTAGCGATTTTTCTCTCAGAGTTGGCCTTGGATGTTTTTATGAGAGAACATAGTTTTCTGCTAATGTTGATCAGAGATGTCTTCCCTTTATGGAATTTTGCTCTGACGTGCAGTAGCTTCCTTCTTTTGTTATACAATTTGTTAATGGCTGAGGTCCACCAGACAGGACGCTTGCCTTTGGTGGAGAGGGACTTGGATTTATTTGGGATTGCATGATCCATGCATCCTTGGAGATGTCCATAGAAAGCATTTGTGAAGGATTTGGCATTGTGGGATGTGGTATCCACTCGCTCAGTGGGCTTAAAGGATACCATCTCAGTCTTAAGAAGAGTGAAGTCTGCTTTTCAGAAGTTTTTCACTGTGGTCTTTTGTGCTGGGGGTGGAGGTGGGATATGTATATCCAGGGTGATTAGATTGTGGTCAGATCTCACTAGTGAGTGGTATACCTCCGGTGTGGGGCATTTTGTCCCCATGTTTGTGATGATCAGGTCTAGTATATTATCTCCCCTAGTGGGAGAGGTGACTAGTTGTTCCAGTGCATTTGAATTTATGAATTCCAGAAACTTTTGGGCTAGGGTATTAGGGCTAGAATAATGTACCCAATCTATGTTTGGGTAGTTGAAGTCTCCCAGTATGATGGTATTTTGTGATACATTCATATCCTCCAATGTCTTCAGGAAGGCTGAGTGGGGTTCCTGAGATTGGGAAGGTGGTCTGTAACATGCTACCAGTTGTATAGCAGTTTTGCCTATGGTTAGTTGCACCTGTATGGTCTCTGATGTTTCATGTGTTGCTACTAACCTGGAGGTGTGGGTGTCCTTGATGAATATGGACACTCCCCCTCCCTTTGTGGTTCGGCCCGGGTTTTGGGGCCGAAAAGCATGATACGAGGTATAGCCTGGTAGCACTGGGGTGCTCTCAGGAGCCTTGAACCAGGTTTCAGTTACTGCACAGACGTCGATGTTCTCCATGCTGAGGAGTGCATCGAGTGCCTGCATCTTGAGATTTAGACTTCTGGTGTTGAGCAGCATTACCCTTAGTTTTTTTCCATTTTTGTTTTCTAAGGAGGTGGGTTTGTCTTTTGAGCCTTGCCTAAAGAAGGCACTATGGGGGTGGCAAGAGCCTTAGCCAATATCTGGAAGCCCAGTGGTGACAGGTGTAACTGGTGACAGGTGTAACTGATTTACCACTCTTTCTGCATTTTCTGTGTGTTTCTATCAAAAAAAAAAAAAAAAACAAAAAAATAATCCTTGTTTTCCCGCCTATCCTCGACTAGTTTAGACCAGTTTACAGGCATTGCTGTATTCTGGGCTGTGGTGTAGTTCCTGTGTTGTCCATTACCTTACTTGGATAGAAGGAAGTTTCTTTGCTCACCAGTGGGAGTGGGGAGCCTTGAGCAGCCTACCTGTCCCTGTAGGAAGTGACCTCAGCACAAGAGCTGTAGTAATTGGTTGTTTTGGACCATTTCTAGCTCTTTTGTAGTTCCCTGTTTAAAATCCACCTCTGGGCATTTTTTCTGGCTATACTGCTCAGACAAGCTCCTCGTGGTCCTGCAGAGTGGTCCTAGCTACAGAGAACTCAGAAAAGCGGCTACTTTCTGGATTTAAGTATATTTGCTTTTTTTTCACTTGGAATAGCTTCTGTAGCTTACCCTGAACAAGCTTAAACTGTTTTTTAGCTGTTTGCTGCATTATTTTAAAATCTGCACTTAAAGTTACTTTTTAGTCGAATTTGATCGAAAGTTTGTTTGTTTGTTTGTTTAATTTAACTGTTGAGGCTGCCCACTAAGGTGTGCTAGCCTGTGTAACTGATTTATCACTGTTTCTGCATTTTCTGTGTGTTTCTATCAAAAAAACAAAAAAATAATCCTTGTTTTCCCGCTTCTCCTCGACTAGTTTAGACCAGTTTACAGGCATTGCTGTATTCTGGGCTGTGGTGTAGTTCCTGTGTTTTCCATTACCTTACTTGGATAGAAGGAAGTTTCTTTGCTCACCAGTGGGAGTGGAGAGCCTTGAGCAGCCTACCTGTCCCTGTAGGAAGTGACCTCAGCACAAGAGCTGTAGTAATTGCTTGTTTTGGACCATTTCTAACTCTTTTGTAGTTCCCTGTTTAAAATCCGCGTTTGCTTTATGCTGACAGCGCATAGCACAGCGCCGGTTAAACAAGGTTAAACTTCTTCTGGCTCCGCCAAGTCTGCTCTTCAAATTTTCCCTTAAGGAAGCTCTACTCTTAGTATAATCAGACTACTCACTATATTATAAGCCTAGCACTTGTTCTCAATACTTCTGTACTAAGTAGGCACTCTCGTACTAAGTAAAGCACTACAGCTACCTACCACCCCTGTGAATATCCACTTCCCTTAAAGGCACAGCACTCCCTTATACTGTTATAGCATGTCGAGTGGTAGACTACTGGCGTCCTCTCCAGTTCAGCTGGTCAATCTGGGTATCTTGAGACAATGCTACAATTGTCTCATGTACACAGACAGCCCTCTCCTCCTCCCAACAAACACAAATACATGTGAGAGATGCAACTATATAGCCAAACTGGAGGCTGAACTCTCTCAACTCAGGGCTGGCGTGACCAGACAGGAGGAGATGGTAACCACACACACAACAATCCCAGTCCCACATAGACCTACCACAACTGCAAACCAAACACATAAAAACACAAAGACATACTCAGAGGCTCTAATAAAAACCTTACCAAAACAACAGAGGCTCCCAAAGCAGACATCCAAAAATCCACCACCTCAAAACAAAACACATGCAACACATACTTCAATAAATCAGTGTGTCAACCAATCACAGCCCTTAAGGCCAAACACCATGCCTGATACACTAGTAATAAGTGACTCTATAGTCAGACACACTGATGTCCCGCTGACCAGGCTGAACAAGGAGAGGGTGACTGTGAGCTGCCTATCGGGAGCTAGGATCCACCACATAACACACGCACTCAAGTCACTCCAAAGCAAGTACAAATATGACTCCGTCATTGTCCATGCTGGCGTGAATGACCTGAGATGTACCTCCCTGGACTACATGAAAAGAGACATAGAGGAGCTCTCCGATTATGTAGCCCAGGCTGGTATGACCCTGACCCTGAGCAGCATCTTGCTCTCACCAAGAATGATGCCACAATACAAAGACAAGATGATCAGCTTTAATAATTGGCTTAAGTACTGGTGTCATTCTAAGGGGATCCAATGTCTGTCTGCCTGGGATGACATGTTGGACAAGCCACGCTGCTTCGCAAGGGATGGCTTACACCTGTCACCACTGGGCTTCCGGATATTGGCTAAGATAGATAGATATAGCAGTAGATATATAGGTATGTGTGTGCATACATACATATATATGTATACTTATATACATATATAGGTCTACTAAATAAGACCAATAGACCCACATGTCTATGTCCCTAATGTTGACAAAAAAAAGTTGAAAATGACATTTTAACAAAAAAATGTACCAAGGGCATGTCTCGCCATATGCAAAAATAAAAGAAAAAAAAAAGAAAAAATATATACTTTTATACAGGAGGCAAGTCCCCCTTCTGACCCTACCTCATGTTTATTATATATACTAGCTCTGAGATCACACAAAACTGGGGAAAGGGCATATTCCCCATTTCCAGGAATTGTGTGATCTCACACACCTGTTGACCATCTGTTTAGTCGACTAACTTGTGCCTACTGAACAGGTATAGACTAAAAGCAAGTTCAACCATATTTTGTGGTCCTGTACACGCGCACACACACACACACACACACACACACACACACACACACACACACACACACACACACACACACGCATGTATGCACACAAACATCATCCTTTTATTCCAAGTTCCATTCTTTGCTAAAATCGCATTTAGTTAAGCAGAATGTACCTGTTACTCCTCAGGTGACAGGTTGCATTTCTTAAGTCTACTTTAACACTTTTTCACTTTAACTCAGCCACAAAGATCCTTTGCTCATTTTCTCAACTCTAATTTATTTTCTAATTTCTCAAATGTTTTGAAACTTCTGTATACATACCGGAAATGAATACATTGGATTTACTACATCATTGTACCATTTTAGTGTCACCAATATGTTAATGTGCCCTTGTTTATTTTGTATGTCTGATCAGTTTTTGACCCCAGGCTGAACTGAAATTGGTCAGAACTGATCAGCAATCTACTGCAGTAAACAAATTCAAATATATATATATATATATATATATATATATATATATATATAGCTTCACAAAGTGAAATGCTAAGAAATGAGACTGCATGTACGTTTACAACTTTGAAATTACAATAGCAACAAAATAAATCACTATCATTTCAGTTCATAAGGCCCTCTTCATTAATGTGATAATTGTGGTTAGTGATTTCTGTACAACTGTTGAATTCATTGATGGATTTTGGCTAGAAACATTTAAAATGTGTTTTCTACGACAGATGTCTATCTCATTTCAGAACCATGCCACTTAGTTGAAATCACAATCCATCAAGTTTTTAAAGGGCGGGATTAAAGTTGGTTATGTAAGATAAGGGGCCTGGAAGATGAAGCTCCCCTTATGGGGATTAGGAAGCATAACATCCGTAAACAATTTGTTTTTCAAAAACTTCATAAAAGATTCAGATTTCTGCATGAAGTTTTATATAATCTTTTTTTCTTGTGCTTAATATTGGTTAATGATAAAACTCTACATTTACAATGGTCAGTAAAGGAGAAGTTCATCAGACTTCTTAAAATTTTCTGAGCAAGAAGATGTTATCCCATTTTAGTGTATGCCCAAAATATGTTCTGGTCCATTTCTGTATACTTCAGTGTCACCACTGTATCTTTCATGGTGTAAATAAACTATATGACCTGCAATGTGATCTGCAGAGCAGTGGATTGAAGTTGTTTGAATGGGTTACTGTCCCAGTCATACTGACCGACTGACAATGATGGAAGGTATTTATTAAAACTGGTGCATAAAAAGTCTAGATGATTTAGTTTCAGAGGTCAACTTGCATTATTTCAGTTAAGTCTGCACTTTTAAGCATTCCCGTGATCAGAGCAGCTAATGAAAAGGTACACATTAAGTTCTGACCTAAAATTATTGAGAATGCACTAGTGCCTATGATTTTTGCTTGAGAAATCGTGAAAAACAACTTAGGTGTCTACTGTTTCCACTGACAGGTCAACAGGTCTGTCAGGGTTTGACCATATCAATGTCAACATCAGGAGTGTGTGCTCAGACTCTTTGCTTTCAATATGAGCTTCCTAAAGGGTAAAGTATATCAAAATATATTTTCCTGCAAGCCTGCAGACAGACAACAGTGGGTGTTACCTGCTTGTTGATATAGCAGATCACTGCTATGTTGTCTATTATGTCTTTAGTCTGTGGTCTTCTATTAATTCATCCAAGAGGTTAAAAGAAAAAGAAGGAATGGGCTTTATAGGCCCATTTTAGAAGATGAATACATACACGAGGGGCAGTTAACTGAACCAGAGGAAAGAATAGTAAATATTAATACTAATACAAATTTTAAAACAGGGTGTGTGATTACTTATCATCAGGCAGCTTACAAAGTAAGAATTGATGAAGGATCAGCAATAAAACATGAACAAATGCAAATAAAGCTTAGTAAGGAGTACTTTGGAAGACTTAAATTAATCCTGAAAACAGCATTGACACCTAGGAGCAAGATCCAAGCTATAAATCAATTTGCCCTTCCTGTCCTAACTTGTAGTTTTGGAGTGACTGACTGGCCCCAAAAAGTGTTGGATAGATTGGATATTAAAACAAGAAGGATGCTTCATGCTCACCAAATGATTTATAAAAATCAGTGTATACCAAGATTATATATTCCCCATTCTGAAGGAGGGATGGGCCTCCTTGAAATTGATTACATGTATAGATCTGCAATCATGCGACTCCACACATATCTACTGACCTCACAAGATCCAAATGTGGTGAAAGTTTTGAAACATGAGGAGAATAAATCTAAGATGACATCTCTGCTTAATTTAGCAGAAGCATATCAAAGTAAAGTAGGAATGTAAATCAAACCAAAAGTGGATAAAAACCAGGCAGCAACTGAATGTGCTAAAAAACAAAAGAAAGAATATAAGGTGAAGGACCAGGTGAGAAGACAAGAAATGTGGAAAAAACATAATTATAGTTGCAAGTATAGAAAACTTTTGGAAGAGCCTCATGTTGATCAAGAAGGAATGAAGGAATGGTTAAGGAGAGGTGAATTTACATCAAGAAATGAAAAGTTAATATTTGCAGCCCAAGATAGTGAGCTACATACACGCTGGTTTATTAAGTCCATTGAACATGTGGGAGAAACAGACATATGTAGGTTTTGTGGAACCAAATTGGAAGCAGTCACACACCTTATTGCTGGCTGCGACTCTCTAATGGCAGAGGGACCTTATACTGAAAGGCATAATAATGTGGTGAGATTGTTACACTGGAGATTGTGCAAACATTATGGCATCAAAGTGGCTGAAAAACAGTGGAAACATGAGCCACAGAGAATCATAGAAAATTATGAAGTTTACATCACATCGGATCACCCAATACCAACAGTCCAAAACATAGATGCTAGAAAACCGGATATAGTGGTCCAAGAAAAGAAGACAAAAGTAGCATTGATCATTGAAATTGCCACAACTAGTGACTGCAGTGTCTTGCATACAGAGAGACACAGAGTCATAAAATACCTCGATCTGCAGGCAGAAACAAGAGCCATGTGGAAGAAAGATACCCAGATGGTTCCAATAGTAGTAAGAGCAACTGGTCTTATAAAAAAAATTTACAATCGTATTTAGATATGTTACCAATTCATGTAACACTGTACGAATTGCAGAGGGGGTCATTACTGGGCACATTGCGGTTGCTGTGAAGAGCAGTTTTCGCTAACATCAAAAAGGGAAACAATACTAATTTCATGAACTTTAATCGTACTTTGACTTAGGAATGGGGTCCATTCCCGTCATGGTATTAGAAACCCAAAAGACTTGGAGAAATTAAAAAAAAAACATAAGAAATATTATATACAAGAATTGGAATTTCATTTCAGGTGAAAGGGACTTGGTTGGTAAAATAGGAACAAGTCTGAAAATTATTTACAGGAGGGGCATGAATTTGAAAAATATTTTGGAGAAAGAAAAAATTAAATTGTATAGGAATCTGGGTACTTTTAAATGTGGTGGTTGCCCATATTGTAAATATATAGAAGAAGGGCATTATGTAGAAATCAATCAAGAACAATAATAGATGCAACTGTCATTCTAAAATGGTTGTGATTTATGAACACCTATATAGTATTTCCAGGAATAAGGGCGAAAATGCCCTAGCAAACATGTTAGTCTGAACCCCGGGCACACTGTTAAATTTTAGATAATACAGCAGATGCGGCCTAACCCGAGAGGTGGTCCAATGACAGTAATGTTGGAATTATCTGAATTGTTGTGGTAAATACACCTGGATGCATATACACTACCAGGTCTAAATGACATGAGTTCTATCTACAGCATCTTAAAATTGAATAATTTAAAAAGATAATATTTATGAGTAGTTGAATAGGAATTTAGATTTTCATATTATGTTTTTAGTCATGTATAATATTCATTTGTTTTTAAAAAAAGTTTTAGTATATGCTTTTGTATGAGAGAAGTCTGAGTAATATAAGCGTTCTTATGTAAAGGGTACTTTAAATCCTTGATTGGTCTTTTGATCACATGACTAGTAAGGGAGAGTATTTTAAACACCATTTTCTTTAGTAACAGTGCATCTGAAGAAGTTCATGTATAGAACTGGACAAAAATCGCTTTATGCAAATAATTTATTTTGGTTTAACGTTATATCTGGAGTCCGGTCTACCTGCCTGCCTGGCTAGAAATTACAAATACAAAAGTGACATTAACGGAGACTGCCCACCATGAGACAGTTTAATAAAATGCATTGATGACTATTCCACTCAAATATGTCAGTGGCTACTGTTGACTAAAATAGTTCAGGAATCTGGTTTAGATGAAGTAGCTCTTTTTGCAAATGTGGTTTAGTACTTTTGCATACTGAACAAGGTGAAAGTGCTTTATCAATATCCTTTGACAGAGAAGGCCAAAATACTAGTACTCTCTCCCTTCTTTTGGTAGTTTCATAACCTAGACGGCCAAAATGCAAAATCTGAGTGTACTCATGTTGTAAAGAAGTAGGAATGACAACTTTAGGACCTTTGAAAATTATACCATTTTCCATCAACATCTCATCTCTGTAAGGAAAATAGGGTTGCACTTCTGCTGGTACACAATATTGCTTTGATGGCCATCAAACATTGATGGAGTGGTTGAGCTTTTGCAAAACTGGATCAGTCTTTGTATGATCTCTTAGCTCATCAAGTTTTGTAGTAGAGAATTTACACACTTCCATAACATCAAAGTCAAAATTTAAGCTTTTCTGTGGTATTTCTGGGTGATCTGGATAAGGTATCAGCCAGATATAGAAGTTTGCCTTTCATATAGACCATTCTGAAGTTGTACTGTTGTAATCTGAGCATCATTTTTTGTAGTCTTGCTGGAGCTGTATGCATAGGCTTCTTTAAAATAGTAACTAGAGGTTACTCTAGTCTCAATCTGGATAGCTCACCCATAAATATAATCATGTAAATTTGAACATGCAAACACAATTGCCAAAAGTTCCTTCTCAATTTGAACATACTGCATCTTAGTTTGGGTAATAGTTCTAGATGCATAGGCTACTGGTCTGCCCTCTTGAAGAATAACTGCACCAAGACTGAACTTTGAAGCATCACAGGAAAGAATCACTGGTTTGTGGATATCATAGTATCTTAACATAGGTGGACTGGCAATTTTCAGTTTAAGGTCATCAGATGCTCTCTGGTGTTGTTCCAACCATGACCAGGCAACATTTTTGCACATCAGCTCTCTTAAGGGCACTGATAATTCACTTAAATCTGGTATAAACTTTCACAAACAGTTAATCATACCAAGAAAACGCTGTAAGACTTGAACATTGTCTGGAGCTGGCATCTCAAGAATGGCTGTTTGGAAGGATCTGGTCATAAGCCTGAACTGGTAAATAAATGACCTACATAAGTAACTTCTGGTAGCCTGAATTTACATTTCAGAGGATTGAGCTTTAGATTTATTTTACTTGCTCTTTCCAGAACTTTCCTGAGGTTTCTGTCATGCTCTCCTTCACCATTGCCTCCAACTAGTAAATCATCTACTATTATAGCACACAGATAACCCCCCAAAATTTGCTCCATTGCACGTTAAAAGACTTCACTGGCAGAATTTATTCCAAAAGGCATTCTGAGAAATCTGTATCTGCCAAATAGTGTGCTGAATGTTGTCAGTAGTGAAGATTTGCAATCAAGCATTACTTGCCAAAATGAACTCTTTGCATGGAAAACAAAAAACAGTGGCATTTGGCATAAGGGTAGCAACTTCCTCGACTGTACGGATAGGATGGTGGGGTCTCTTTAATGCTTTGTTTAACTCTCTTGGGTCAATACATATTCTCATTTCATCTGAGCTTTTCTTATGAGTGACTACCATGGAAGACACCCATTCAGTTGTTTCTATAACTGGACAAATCTCACCTTGCTGCACCATCTTATCTAACTGGACTATGACTCTGTCCTGCATAGCTATCAGAACTCTTCTCGCTGGTCTGACCACTGGACTAGCCTCTGGGTCTAATTTCATGCAGTACACAACTGGAACTTTACCTAGCTTGTCTTCAAAAACATCAGTATACTCTGAGAAAATAGCATTGGTGAAACTGGAACTAGGACATGTGCTTACGTGATGGACGTCATTGGTAAAAGAAAGTAGTTTCATTCTTAAACTGTCTCTGAGACCTAATAATGACTGCACAGGTCTTCTGACTACATAAAATTTGAAGCAGTAACTGCTCCCAGCTGAACAGCATGAAAGCACTACTGAGCCTTCAGTTTGAATCTATTCACCTCCATAAGCAACAAGCTTTGCACAATTGGCCAAATGAAGTTGTTCACCAGCTCTTACTCTAGCAAATGTTTCTGCTGACATAACATTGCACTTTGAACCAGTGTTGACCTTGAGCTCTGAGTGTTTACCAATGATCAGGACAGTACATAACACTTTGTTTTTTTGCCAGCAAATCTACTGCATTAATCTTTTCACCAACCACTGATACACCATCTATATAGAAAGTAGAGTTGCAGCTTTCTATATTTTCAGCTTGCTTTTATGAGTGACCTCTCTTAATAAATGAAAGAGGCTCTTGCTTGATTTACAAAGCTTTTGAAAGTGGTTCTATTTTTATACTTGTGGCATTGCTGACCAAATGGTAAGAACTTTTATCTTTTGGATTCGTGATTGGCACCACAATTACGAAAGTTAACAATGAAACTTGACTTGGGTTTTGCTGACATACTCTTATGCTGCACTGAGCATGTCCATTTTACTAAGCTAGTCTTAGAACTTGCTTAAAGGGTATGGGCTCTCCCTGGAAATCCTGCAGGGTCTGCAGCTACCATGTGCTTAGGTCTGTTTCTGTTAGCCACATGCTGCATGCTGTCTACATTTGTTCTAGAGGCTGCTGAAACCATGCTCTTATCACTTGGAAGTATATTTGTGTGCTTTTCTGTAAGCTCATGTATTTGACAAATCTCTATGGCTTTGCTCAACGTTAAATCACTGTCTTGAAGCAAAGTCTTTCTCACAGCAGCATTATTAAGACCACATACAAGCCTGTCTTTTATCAACTCATCTTTTAAATCACCAAACTTGCACATGTTAGCTTTGTTTCTCAAGTCAGTAATATAAGCTGCAAAAGTTTCTCCTGGCTTTTGGTCTCTTGTGTAAAATAAGTGCCCCTCCAATGTAACATTTGTCTGGGGGTTACACATTTCACTAAATTTACATTTCAAGTACTCAGGGTCCTCCCTTGATTCATGTTGTACAACAATATTGCAGTTTTCCACTTCTCCTGTAAATATCGCTGATGTATACACAAATGAATGCTCTCTTTCAATGGCTTTTGACCTCTCTAAATTAAGCAAAACAAATTCCCGCATATGTGTATCTTTTTCAGAAAAAGCTGCTTGTATGAAAATATCATATTCCTGCTCAAATACTCTCCAATTCTCTGCAATATTATGATCAAACACAAGTGGAGTGGGTCTGTGAAATGCCTGTGCCATGCCAACACACAGTAATAAACACCCTTGGAATTATGCATAAACATAGACACATATATGTCAGAAATTTATGCCAGAATTTGCAACTATGCTCAACAGCACAGTAGACTCTCCGAAATAACTGCACTTTGTAAAATAAGTTTCTGTTGCACAAGAACACTTTGAAATCACTGTAATTTGTGAAACCATCCTATACCAGTGTAAGAAACACTTTGAAATGACTGCACTCTGAATAAAATGTACACAGCACAAGAAACTTTTCAAAATGACTCTATTCTGGCTGCACTGCGATATAACTGTACTTTGCACAGTAAACTCTTCAAAATAATTGTACTATAGTAAAGATCACACTGCAAACACTTTGCACACTCTGAGATACTTTGAACAGCTCTAGTTATGCTTTGAATAGCTTTATTCAATGCAAAATAGTAGCACATAGCAAAAAACATAGTCATTTGCTAGAAACATGCAGCTGCTTTGCTTTTCCATGCTCACTTTGTCCTTTTATTGTACTCAATATGCTCACTTGACTCTTATGCCTGTTAAACTTTTATTGTGGCTATTTTACTTTTAACATGCTCATTATGTGAATCAGAAGTAGTTCTGAACACACTCATAAGTACTTTGAATAACTTTATCAAATATCGTGGTTTCAAACATTTTGCTTAATTAATAATGCATTTTGTGATTCTCATTTGATTAATATGTCTTGTGCTTTGCATTTGATTAATAATGCGTTTTGTGCTTTGTGAATGCTTCGCATCATTTTCTTTATGAAATAAATCATTAATGCGAGTTTTTTGTTACCTGAAATTCGTTTCTGACCTTTTTTGATTGTTTGAGTACTAGATCACCCAACCTGCTCAATATACCTCGACCGTTAACTCTGCACTTCACGGCTTGAAGAAGTTTCACTCTTGATCCCACTTCTGATACCATGTCGCTCATCCAGTCAGGATAAAACAGATGGACAATTGTGGGTTCAGTTCAAGCAGCTTTATTATATACAAACACATCAGGATTGAAGCTCAGTAAATTAAACTTAAATAAACTTATAAACCAATAGACTACTGCACTCATACATGTTAACACTTTGGCTGTTGTCTCAAAATGGCACTGCTGCCTGCACGTGCTCTCTATTTATATGCACGTGCCCTCACTTTGAAATGCTTCTTAAAGACGCAGAGCACACACTGATCTGCAATGGTAACTGGCCTTGAAGACTGGTTCCACTGGATGTGATCTGGGTATACTTGGAAACATTGTTTGTTAATGTGGATGGATGAGAACAAGTACCATTGACTTGAAGTAAGGTCCTTGCAGCTAACCAATTTAGCAGAATGTGAGTAAAATATTTAACCATCATTTGCATCATGTTGACAGCAGGGGAACACATAAAGGTTTCTTTGTTCAGAATGTGAAGGGAGTAGGTCTGATTTATGAAAATGCAGACACATTTCCAAGCTCTGAAAACAATGGACAGTTTTTGTATGGTCCATGATATATATTCTCTAGCAACTGGACCTGTATGAGATAATCATATAGGTAAGAATAAATATGCAGTTCTTGAATCTTCAAGCGACCAAACTAGATGCTAATGATATGGAAATGCCAATGGGCATTTGACAGTGCAAAGGCAAAATGGCAGAAAAGTGAACTGATAATTGCAATTCCATACCCAGAACCTGAAGAACTATATGTGTGCTTTGTGGATAGTGATATGAAAATAGGTATCTTTCATATCTAAGGCTACTAATCAAGCATTCTGCATAAAAAAGTGTGAAAGTTCAAGACCTTGGGAATTTCTATCATTCTGAAGCTGCTTAGGTTTAAAATATGTATTGCAGACCCAGACTGAAAGAAAAATAAAAACCTCCTATCTTTGAAGTTAGCAGTGGTATGACAGACAGTGAACAGTCAGAGGTAGAGTTACCTGATGTTTGGCCTTTGTGTGGTCCTTGAATGGGACAGCCATATAGAAAATATTCTGTTGTATTACTTGAGATGGCTACTTTTTAAAAATGCTTTTAATTTGAAATATGCAGAAAAAAGTGATATACACACATGGACACAGATACACACACACACACACACACACACACACACACACACACACACACACACACACACACACACACACACACACACACTTGTGCACATGCACAGTCTAACGTTTTCAGCAATGACAGTATATTAAGCTTTGTAGCATTTTCTCTTCTCGTCTTCTTTCATCTCTCTCCACCTTACTCCTTCTTGGATTGATCCAGTTACTTGCTGCCTGTGTTCGCTTCCCTGTTTTATCCTGTCTCAACATTCTTGTCACTTGTGTCTCTCATTTTCCAGTCCCAGCTGCATCTCTACTTTTTAACCAAGTTGCCAAAATGTTATGTCTGGAGAAGCACCTAACAAGACAGTCTTAACACCGTCTTGAAAAATCTTGGTCTTTCTGCAGGCAGCTCTGTACAGCACTATGGCTGGTGCAACTGCTCAGAGCTAGCATTCACAGCAATAATCACACATAATAACATGACATTCCAATTCTTCCATGATATGAGCCAACTATTTATTGCTTCCTTTAAGAAAGGCAATCTTGAATATCCTAGAACAGATCCTACATTTAGTCAAAGAACTCATAATGATACTAAATCAGCTGTCTGAAAGTTGATGCAGAGAGTTAAGGCTGTATGCTGTAGTTCTTCTGGTACAGGGTTTGATTCCCTCAGCTCTCATCTGCCTACTGTGTGACATTAAGCAAGTCCCTTAACCAGATAGTGCTTGGTGACAACTAAGAATTAGGACTAGGTGCCTTGATGGTCACTTCAGCTGCATGCCTTGGTACTACCGATGAATTCAGTCTAGTAGCTAAGGGCAATTATGCTTAATGCAGCAGATACATTCCTTTTGTTGCCAGACCTGTCTGAGTTTTTAATTTCTTCATTATTGGAGATATTAGTAAAAGCATTTTCTCTGACCCCCTTCAGAAGTAGACAGGATTATAAACATCAGGGCCAGCAGGTCTGTTTTTATACCAAGTTATTCTTTTTTAACCACATAAAATCTGTTTAGCTCTTTTTGTTACTTGTGGATGAGATGCAGATTATAAAAAAGCTTTGGGAAAATATCCTGAAAGCATCCATAATAGAAGGAACTGCTATGGACAACTCCTTTTTCACTGACTGCATTTCCAAACTAACCTCTTCCTTCTCCTCCAACCATCCACCTCCAACTCCCCCACCCCACTCCTCCCCCTGCTCCACTCTGTCATCCTACTACCTCCCAACCACTTAAATTCTCCCTGGAACCAATCCCTACTTCCACTATCAAAAAACTCCTGAAAAAGCTAAAACCTTGCACAAATGCCCCCGATAACATCCCCTCACACTTCCTCAGTATAGCTGCAGATGCTATCGCCCTGCCAATTAGTATCCTAATCAACCGCTCTATCCAAGAAAGTCACGTTCCTCAAATCTGGAAAAAGGCTTATATAATTCCCTGCCATAAAGGAGGAAATAATACTAGCATTACCAACTTTCGCCCCATCGCTATCCTCTCTCCTATTTCAAAAATTCTAGAGAAATGTATTCACCTCCAACTCCTCCCCTACTTACTAGACAAGAACCTACTAACTTCTACTCAACACGGCTTCCGTCCCAATCACAGCACTATGACAGCTCTCCTATCATTCCTCGAAAATGTGAACAAGGCTAGAGACTCTGGCCTCACTGTATCTACCATTCTACTTGATCTCTCCAAAGCTTTTGACACTATCTCCCATAACTTACTTCTAACTAAACTCTCCAAGCTAAACCTTTCACCTTCTGCTCTAAATTGGTTCACCAGCTATTTCTCAGACCGGCATCAAGCTGTTAAGTGGAAAAAATCCATCTCCTCTTTCCTTAAGAGCCCTACAGGTATTCCACAAGGTTTCATATTAGGACCCCTTCTCTTTAACATCTTTGTAAATGACTACTATCACTCTATCCCCTATGCCAACATCATCCAATATGCAGATGATTCTACAATCATCTGTGCTTCATCTTCCATTTCAACTCTCCAAAAGCTGACTCAAGATGCCTTCTCCACCACAGAACAGTGGATGAAAGACAACCATCTTGCACTTAATGCAGCTAAATCAAAACTAATGATATTCACCCCCTCCAAAACCAACACACTGGATCAACAACCATTCTCCATCACCAGTCAAAATAATAACCCACTTGAACTGCTAACTGAAGCCAAGCTTCTAGGAGTCCAAATTGATAATAACCTTGCTTTCAAGTCCCATCTAGTACAAAACATTAAAAAAAACCCACCAAAAACTAGGCCTGCTGTATCGTCACAAACAATTCCTCTCACCTACTACCAAACTCTCTCTCTACCACATTTCTCTTACCCTCCCTCCTTTATGGTGCCCCTCTTTTAACTAATCTACAATCATCTCTCAAAACAAAACTTTCAACCTGTTATAATAAAATAGCCAAATTTGCCACTAGCAATAAATCTTCAACCCATCACTGTGTACCACTCCACAAACTAAATTGGCTTGAACTTCCCAACTACCTCTCCTACACTCAACTAACATATGCACACAAACTCATTTTTCAACCATCCCTCTGTCCCTCCCAGTCCACTACCCTTAAAATTCACCATACTCAAAGACTTCTTAGATCTACTA